>NW_024115074.1:0-15493 GCF_003073215.2 Triticum urartu | reverse complement strand
CTGTGCCAAGCGGGGCCGGCAGTTCATGAAGGGTTGGGGTGCCAACCTGGGGCGTGACCTCCGCGAGCGCAAGCAGGCCCTCCTCACTGCCATCCAGGCATTAGACCTGCATGCCGACGCGACCGGCCTCTCTCCTGACGAGTGGCTGTCCCGGTACGACTTGGAAGACCAACTCTCCGTCATCTACTCCGATGAGGAGGCTTATTGGCGCCTTCATGGCGCACAGAAATGGGTGTTGAAGGGCGATGTGAACACGGCATACTTTCAGGCCATTGCGAATGGCCGTCGTAGACGCAACACCATCCCCCTCCTCTGGGATGGTCCGACTCTCCTTCAGTCCTCCCGTGACATCCAGGCCCATGTTGATGGGTTTTATAGGGCCCTGTTCTCCGCTGCTCCTAGGAGCGGCCTCTCTTTGGCTCCAGATTGCTGGACCGGCCCCCAGCTGGTCTCCATCGCTGAGAACGTGGCCCTCACGGCCCCCTTCTCCGAGAGCGAGGTTTGGGCCGCCATTAAAGGCATGAACCCTACCTCGGCGCCGGGACCTGATGGCCTTCCGGTCAAATTCTTCCGGACCTTCTGGAATGTGATTAAACCTGAGATCATGGCCATCTTCGACGAGTTCTACGTTGGGTCCATCGACCTCGGACGCCTCAACTATGGGATCATCTCGCTCATCCCCAAGGTCCCTGGGGCTTCCGACATTCGCCAGTTCCGCCCGATCACGGTCATCAACGTGATTTTTCGGATTCTGGCGAAAGGGTTCGCCAATAGGGTGACCCTGCTAGCGGACCGCATTACTCACCCCAACCAGCCCGCCTTTATCCAAGGCCGGTATATCCTGGATGGGGTGCTAGTTCTTCACGAAGTCCTTCATGAGGTTTGCTCCAAGCACCTTAAGGCGGTGTTCCTGAAGATCGATTTTCATAAAGCCTACGTCACGGTTAGTTGGCCCTTCCTTTGGGAAGTTCTGCTCCGAAAAGGTTTTGACGACCGTTGGGTCTCTAGAGTGATGCTGATGGTTTCCTGCAGTCGCACTGCTGTGAACATCAATGGTGAGATCAGCCCTTACTTCCCCACCTCCTATGGAGTTAGGCAAGGCGACCCCTTCTCCCCATTCTTGTTCAATCTCGTGGTGGATGCGCTTGCCGCCATTCTGGATAAGGCTAAGGCCGCGGGCCATATTCGTGGGATCACCCCCCACCTGGCCGGCGGATCTGGGATCTCCCTCCTCCAGTATGCCAACGACACCGTCATCATGGTCGAAGGCTCTGATGCGAACATCTCTAACCTTAAGTTCCTCCTCCTCTGCCTCCAACAAATGGCTGGCCTCAAGATCAACTTCGACAAGAGTGATGTGATGGTGATGGGCTTCTCTCCCGCTGAATCCCTGCTCATTGCCAACCGGCTCAATTGCCGCCTGGGCTCCTTCCCCACGACCTACCTGGGAATGCCCATTAGTGACACTCGGCTCACAGTCACTGACCTTCGTCCGACTGTTGCCAAGTTACAAACGCGCATCGAGCCTTGGCAGGGTAGGTGGCTGTCTAAGGCGGCTCGGACGATCCTCATCAACTCCCTCTCCAGCCTCCTCTTATTCCTCATGAGCTTCTACAGCCTGCACGAGACACTCCACCATGAAATAGCCAAGGTCCAGTCCCGCTTCTACTGGGCTGGCGACAATAATAAACAGAAGTACCATATGGTCAGCTGGCCTGACATTTGCAAACCACGGGAACAAGGTGCCTCGGTACCATGTGCTCTAAACGCATGAATGTTGCTCTCCTATCCCGCTGGCTTTGGCACATCTCGCAAGGGCACGGTGGCCTCTGGTTAGACATCATCCGGAACAAGTACCTGCATGGTCAACCCCTTGCCTTCTGCCAGCGCTCTAGCGGCTCTCAATTCTGGCAGTCGGTTGTCCAACTACTCCCAGTCCTCCGCATCAGGACCTCCATCTCGGTTGGATCTGGGGCTGCTACGCTGTTCTGGTGGGCCGGCGCCTCCCCCTTCGCGGCTCGCTTCCCCGACCTCTTCTCCATCGCTGTTGAACCCATGATCTCCATTGAGAGGGCCCTTATTGACTTAGGGCGCCTCGCGTTCCGTAGGCCATTTGGGCCTCCGGATACCGCCGCCTGGCAGGAATTGCTTGATTGTGTTGCTCTCCATGAGCCGATGGTGGACGTTGGCCCGGATCAAGTGAGATGGCGCCTTGATCCTTCGGGCCAATTCTCCACCAAGTCCTTATACCAAGTCATCGCCCCCTCCTCCGCTCCCCCCCCCTTACGGCGGTGTGGTCCATTCGCCTTCCATTGAAGATTCGGATCTTCATGTGGCAGTGGATTCGCGGTCGGACCCCGTCTGGGGTCGAGGTCCTCAAACGCAATAGCCCGGGCTCTGGCTTATGCCCTCTTTGTGGGGTCCCCGAAGACTCGAATCACATCTTCTTCTCCTATGTGTCAGCTCAATTTGTCTGGAGCTGCTTTAGGGAGGTGGTGGGTGGGAATTGGTGCCATACCAACTTCCCCGACCTATTCACTGAACTCCAAAACTCCCCCTTGTCCTCGCGCCACATTAGGTGGCTTGAGATTGGGGCGATCGCTTGGATCCTCTGGACGATTCGCAACAAGCTTGTGATTCAGCGCACTCCTCTTCGACGGGCTACTGACGCTCTTTTCAAACTGTCTGGTTACTTGTAGCTTTGGCGGCCGCTTAGCCGCCCTCAGGATCGGGACGCCATCTCCGCCTTCATCGCCGACCTTCGCTCGATGGCCGTCCGTCTCTCGCCGCCGCCACCCCCGGAGCCTGACTAGTCGTCTCCTGCGCTCCGGCGCGCGCGTTTTTTCCTTTCTTTTGGGCTTGTTGAGCTGTGCCCTCAGCAGAACCTTTTGTACTTCCTGTTGTGTGACTTGGGTGTGTGTGTGAACTAGTCCATGTTTGTGCGCTCTTTGACGGTTTGCTTTATTTATAAAGCGGGGCGAAAGCCTTTTTCGGTAGAGAGAGAGAGAGGCAGGGACGAGGGGTCAAAATAGGAAGACCGGACAGATTCAAACTCACCTTCTCCTCCCGCTTGGCGTCGGCGCCACGTGAGCCAGAGTGGAGGTCGACATAGATGACGAGCTCGCGCATGGCATAGTCGGTGGCTTCGAATTGAAGAGGCCATTCATCTTGGGGGGTAGTCCGTCACCGCGGGAACGAGGGCAAGGTCGCAACAGCAGGCCTCATCTGTGGCGCCGACCCGAAGGCGAACCAGTCGCGGAACAACATCACGACCACCATGCTAGCCGTGCCCGTGCACCGCCCCTCCTAGGGCGGTTGCCTCCTCCGAGGATGGAATAAATCCGAGGGGACCCTCCTGCCAATGGCCATGAATGGGGAGAACCAGATCGCGGGAAGAAGAGGCTCCCCATCGACCATCTCCGCCGCCGACACCCCCGCTCCTGCCACGGGGCCGAGACGTGCGCCGTCCGCACCGGATCCCCTCCACCCGATGTCCTTGTGGCGACTGAGGCGCAACGATGGGCCGCCGACACCTCCCGCTCCTGCTACAGGGCCGAGACGTGCGCCGTCCGCACCAGATCCCCTCCACCCGATGTCCTTGTGGCGATTGAGGCACAACGATGGGCCCGTGCTCTTTCTCAAGAGGAAGGGATGACGAGCAAGGCTGGAGCTCGGCTAGGAGAGAGGAACAGGGAGGAGAAGGGGCGGAGGCGACGAGAGGAAGGATATGGGGTTTGCTTCATGAGGAAGGGATGATGAGAGAGACAGAAGAGGAGGGATATGGGGTTTGCTTCTTGAGGAAGGGATGATGAACAAAAACGTGTCCAGGTAACACCTCCCTCAGCGAGCGCCCTTTCCTTCTCCTTTTATTTTTCTCCCATCAACACCTCCTGCCCAACCCACGCGCTCGCTCGAGCCCTGCCGACGTGGACACCACGAGCAATCACTCCTTCCGTGTACGTTAATGTGTTTGATTTCTCCAACATGAACGTATTACCCAAGTGGTACTTCTTTCCCGTTTCAAATACTCCGTGCGTTCTCTTAATGGTTTTCTGTGCCAACAGTACCTTTTCTAGAGAATGTCAATAAATTTTAAAATCCATTTCGCCGGCCAGATTTTCACTTGTTTAGTGACTTCATTCTTCACTTGACGCTTTTGAAGATCTCCACACAAATTAACATGCGATTGATAACTATGTCTGATTCTAGGTTGCCATGTTCTACATATATGGTAAAATAAATAAAAATTGGATTGTTATTTAAAGAGTCTGTACTCGTCAAACATTGTTAATTGCTCATGGCAACGCACATGCATTATGTGCTAGGTAAAACTAAAACTCAAATAACCACCATTCCACATACCACACTAAATAATTCTCCAAATATAATTAAGTTCTACAAACATCGCAGTTAACTTAGTTTCTAGCAAAACAGTACCAATAGAAAGGGCCATCAGGCGTATGGTTTCCCTTAATAACTTAGACAAGGACTCCTCAAGGGCCATCAGGCGTATATGATTTTCCTTGCTAACTTAGGTTTCAAAGACTCCTCATACATCATTTTGTCTATCCAGTCGCTCACGCTCCCTGGACTATCCTTCATCAATTTCTGCACCATCGCTCGATCCCTAGCAGTCTCATTGATAAATATAGTAAAATCAACATCCCAGGCAGGATCAAAATAGATGGAGTCTTCGTCTTCGATCGTACAATCAAGCAAAGTACCGATCTGCCCATATCGAATAAGTTCTTTGTTGTTCACTGCACTTTCTCCACGAGCCATACCTTCAAATTCTGCGTCACGCCCAATGTATGGTTCTGAAGATGGATGAATGATCTTGATCCCTTTTTGCTCACAATGATAGCAGCGACCTTCTCTCAAAGCAAAGGGAAAAAAATGAATATCAGCTTCACAGTCATCACATCAAGGCTCACAAGTAACAATGGCAATAAGCATCAACTTGAAGATACAATTATATCAGAATATGCCAGTGTTTAAGAACCTAGGCCATGCAGGCACAACAACATTAAGAATGGATTGCCCAACCTTGATGTTTTAGTATATAGAATCTTGGTTGGCATACTATTGAAGTAAGATAATCCTTGAGGTTTTAGAGCATCTCCAGCCGCGCCCCCAACAGGCCGCCCAGGGCGCCTTTTTTCGCGCCGGCACCGAACAAACCCCCCAATTGCGGCCCCAAGACGCCGAAATCCGCCGGCTCGGCCCATTTTGGGGCCCGGCGATCGCAGGCCGAACCCAGCGCACTGGGGGGGTGGGGCGCTCGGGGGCTCCGGCGAAAGGGGAAAACACGCCTGGGCCACACTGTCATGCAAAAACTCAAGGCAAGTCGTCCAGATTCGCCCCCCACCCCCACGTGCTCGACCACCACCCTGCCGATCCCGGCGCCGCCCACCACCCAGCACTGCTAGATAGGCCATTCCCCGCCGGAAAAGAGAAAAGGTTTCGCCGCGGCAGCCTTTCCACCACCATCTGGGCGAGTTTTCCGGCGCTCCGCCGCGCAGGGCGGTATACCGGCGGCTGTGCGCCCACCACGCCCGCCAGGTGTTTGGCGATTTGTCTGCCCGGCAATGGACTCGGACGACGAGGAGGCGCTCGCCGCGCTGCTGGAGGAGGAAGCCGATGCCGACGTCCAAGGAGAGGAACATCTCATGATCCTCGCCGGCCTGCTCGCGAGCAAAGAAAAGCCGCGGCGAGGTGGCTCGGCGCCGGGGCGGCTGAAAGCAAAGAACTGGCATCGTCTGGAAGGCTATTGCATGCTCTACTCCGACTACTTCGCCGACGCTCCACTGCATAGCGACAAAGTACTTTGGCGTCGTTACCGGATGAGCCGAAAGCTTTTCCTCAGGATTGTTAATTCCATCCGGGAGTTCGACAGCTACTTCAAGTGCAAGAAGGATTGCACCGGCAAACTTGGATTCACCTCAATCCAGAAGTGCACAACAGCTATGAGGATGCTTGCATACGGAGCTCCCGGTGATTCACTCGACGACTATGGGCGCATGGCCGAGTCCACGACTATTGAGTGTTTCTACAAGTTCTACAAGACGGTGGTGGCAGTGTTTGGACCACAATACTTGCGATCACCCAATGCCAAAGACACTGCTCGGATCCTAGCACAGAATGCAGCAAGAGGATTTCCTGAGATGCTTGGAAGCATCGACTGCATGCATTGGAAATGGAAGAATTGTCCATTTGCTTGGCAGGGGATGTACAAAGGCGCTAAAGGCGGTTGCAGTGTGGTACTTGAGGCAGTGGCACACAGGACCTCTGGATTTGGCACTCCTTTGGTATGCCAGGAACTCACAATGACATCAATATGCTGCAGTGCTCCCCTGTCTTTGCCAAGCTTGTTGAAGGTCATTCTCCGCCAGTGAACTTCGAGGACAACAGGCGGCACTACAACAAGGGGTACTACCTAGCTGATGGCATCTATCCAAGATGGTCTACATTTGTGAAGACTATCTCAAACGCTGTGCCAGAAAGAAGTCCCACTTTGCGAAGGTTCAGGAGGCTTGCAGGAAGGATGTTGAGCGAGCATTTGGTGTGCTCCAATCTCGATTTGCTGTTGTCCGATGCCCTACTCAGACCTGGTCGAAAGATCAAATGTGGGAGATCATGACTTGCTGTGTTATCTTGCACAACATGATCATTGAGAGCGAGCAGGAAGAGACATTGTTTGACACTGAACCATATTACAGGCAGGGTCCTCTTGCGCAAGTTGATCACGAGCTACCGGCAACCTGTACTGCCTTCCTCAATATGCGTCAGGAGATCCGAGACCCACAGGTGCATCAACAACTGCAGCAGGATCTGGTGGAGCACCTATGGAGGCTCAAGGGCAACGCCTAGCTCGACGTGTGATGAAATATGAGTTTTTATTGTTGAACTTTATAATTTGTATTGAACTATTTGTTGTTGAATTATTTGTTGAACTATTTGATTTCTATTGATTTTCTGTGATGAACTATGTGATAAAAAAATTACTTTTGTTGTATTTGCGCCGAACCACGGCGAATATGGGCCGATTTGTGCCGATATCGGGCCGATTTTTCGCCGAAAATGGGCCGAAAAGCGAGCACATTTGGGCCGATATCGGCGCCTGGGGGCGGCGACTGGGAACCCAATCGCCCCCAGAGCCGATTTTAGCGTCGGCTCACCCCCAAGCGGCGATTTTTATGCCTCCTGGGGGGGGGGGGCAACGGCTGGGGATGCTCTTAGTCTATGTGGATTGCCAACCTTCTATGTCAATTCAGACTTTTGGCTCTACTGGTTGGTGCATTAAAAATAATATGGTATCAAAGCTAAGAGGTCTTGGGTTCAAGACACAGCTTCATAAATAGAAAATTTCCTTGCCCTCTTTCTATCTATGTTTAGGCCTTATTTAGCCGCACAATGAGGGGGTGTTCAAATATATGTGGATTGCCCAACCTTGTGCATCGATTCAGAGTTTTGGTTCTATTGGTTGGTGTCTGAAACTTAATACTTGACATGTCAGATGGAGTGTGCATGGGCTATTGCATTATGTAAAACCTTTAACGAATAAACCTGAAGAATACCAAAAGGGGGGAGACATGTTCAGACATTAGCCAGGTTTGTAGGAAGTGTGAAGAATCAACAAGAGGTGGATGATGAGAGGGGGAGGAGAAGATATTACAACAGATATACAACAGACGATCACAGGATATAAAAAATCTACAATGAAGTACACACATAAATTGAAGTGCAAACTCATAGTTCTACACCAGGTAAAAAATGTGGGTTTTTTTGTTTGAAACATTTGAGTACGTAAAAATTAAGGTTTGAACTCCTTAAAAATCGACCATGTTATATGTCAAAACGTCCAGGAAACATTATTCTACATGTGGGACATCCCCTGCTAATAGCATGTCCGAAGTTCAATACAAGTTGAAAATATGATCGCACTAAACTCCATAACAGCATCCATCAAACTAGTTCGAGAATTATTATGGGCTTTAAGATAAACATCTACAAAACTCAGTTCAAATGCTGTGGAAGCAAGCTGGATAACTAGGTATTTACTGCAAACACATGGATATTCAACAGGAGGAGAATAAGCTAAATTACTAGTTCATTGTATAGTTTGTAAAATACATTTGTTCTGATTAGTTGCATAGTCCACAGCACTGCAAATATCATTTAAAAGGATTATAAATTCATATGTGAATGGTAAAGTTGATAGCCCCTACTAAGTAGTCATGAAAGGAAAACTGATACATGCAGATATGACTTTTTCACAGAGCATACCAGCATCTTTTGATAGATCAAATATAGGACAGCACAAAAATGCCACACTTTCCATGTCTTCATCCCTATTGTTAAACTGGATGAAGAAGAGCGTTGGAACTTGATCAACGTTCTGGGAACCTCTTCGTCTTGCCCAGACATTCATGTGAGCAAATGGGTATTTGTAGCTGTGCGGGCAGTAGCATGCGCCATGCTCAGGTATTGTAGAATTCACATCACAGATAAAATGAAGCTCGTATTCCTGTCCCTATAATCAGGCAAAGAAAGATAAAATCAACAATGGTGACTGGAAGAGCAAGTGGTAGCGCTTAAAAGAAAGTTACTAAACAGAAAATAAACTTGCCGTCTTTTTTGCATATCTGTGTAATGCAGCTTCAGCTTTTTTGACAATTGTACTCTGGCAAGCCTTAAAGTTATCCTGGTGCTCAGATATAATCTTGGAGGCATTCTCGCTCAATTTCTCAACCGGCTCCAAAGATTTGGCAGGCGGTAATGTTTGTGAAAAAGTTCTAGATATCGCACAAACATCACTGGAAGAGAGGACCTGCTTAATCTCAAGTGTTGACTGAAGGGTTTTCCCTACCTGTGGCATCAGTGTCATTGCAAATTCTACGAGTGCAGTAGGGCTGGGATGACGTGCTGTGCGAGCTGCTGTATCATACGCAAAAGATTCAGAAAAAGGGATGTGTCCATCGTGACCTTGTTCTTTTGCTGTTTCATCAATGACCCGATCAATTCTGGCGTTGCAGAGAAGCAGGCACTTCATAGCTTCATATACAGAATAAGCAGGGAAGCAGGCACAGATGTAGCCAACAAGACCACATAGGGAGAGGAACTCGGTGCGCGCGAGGCTCTTTGTGCAGATCATTTCAACCTCAAACTCTTGACTTGGAGGAAACATGGTGTCATACCAAATGGTGTTGAGGATGATGTTGGTCACAGGATCGAAAGGACCGTAGCAGTGGCCAGCCTTAAGGAGACCACGGTGGTGGCGTGAGCACAAGTCATTCTTTGGTATGCAGGAAATCGCCTTGAGGTAGAACAGATGGATTCGATCAAGAAGCACCATCTTGAGAGAGATTTCTAGCCCAAGCTCAACCAGAATAGTCTTCCTTTTTCTGCGTTGCATCTTTGAAACTGCGTGATGTACATGATTCAATTGGTTTATCGTATCCTTGCTGGAGGTGAATAACTTGGAGAGTTCCATTATATTGGAATAGCTGATGCAGTCCTGTGTCGCTAGAAGGTTGGAGGCCTTGTCCACACAGGAAGCCAGCGAGAAGGATCGAGACACCAATATGGCGACAGTGGGATGCAACGCGGAGATGGCAGCACATTGCAGAGCTATTTTTGCAGTAGGGACGTGGATGGTGAAGGTGTGGATGTCACGATCTTCGTGGATGAGACGCACAGCGACGAGAAGGTCGGCTTCTGACAAACGCAGGTAGCGGAGGGCATCACAGGTGGTAAGGTAGCGGAAGTAGGAGGTGAGGAAAGTAACGAGGCCGGCAAGAGATCGGGCAGCAATGCTGCTGTTCCGGAGTGTGGTGAACCGGGGTACGAGTAAGATGTCTTTGCTAGACTCTGTGATGATCTTGGAGATGGCCGTGTCCCTCAGTCCCTGCGAATGCTTCTTTTCCTTCCCCTTCTTTGTGTTGGTGTAGCTGCCGGCCCGTGATCTCTTCCTCTTCCTACTCTTTTGTAGCTCTTGGGAGACGGTGTTGGCGATGATGTTGGAGACGGGGTCGAGGAAACCGAAGCTGAAGCCGGCCTCGAGGAGGCTCGGGATCAGCTTGGGCGGTAGTCGATGGAGCGCCTTCTTGTAGTAATCGTGGAGGTGATCCAGCGCCGCGGACTGGTTGTCTTTGGCGTCTTTCCGGTCGACACCATCGATCATCAGGCGACGGCGGAAGATTTCGCTCGCCGTGGACTCTCTCGCCATCTCGTTCTGGGTGGGGAACGCCGTCGGCGGCGCGTTTGAGATCAAGGGGAAAGGCTAGGGTTTCATGGGGTGGGTACTCTTACTATTTAGTAAGTGGTGAATTAGTGTGCATCCACCCGGTAACCATTTTAGTGTTGTTACTATATTTACCATGAATTTTACTAGCAGAATCATACGTGAGGCTGCGCATATGTGCATGCTGATGATAACCATTTTAATCATGTTACTTCCTCCGTTTAGATGTATAAATCATTTTACGAAAACCAAATAATTTCAAAACACTTAAGCGTGGTGCATTAACTTTCATCTTGTTTTTTGTTTTTTGAGATATCAACCAATAAAAGATATGAAGTGTGTATTTCTACTCGTAATGAATGAGTTGGTGAATCGTCTTCGCGGTTTATTTTTGCTGGGGTTTTTTTCGTCTCTCCTCCCATCCTTGTCCACGGTTTATTTTTGCTGGGTTTTTTCGTCTCTTCTCCCACCACCCCCTCCCACCCTGGTCCATCAGTTTATTTTTCTCTCCATTCTTTATTACAACCAGAACTTTCCTAACATATAATAAATCACGAATCTGACTTTCTTAAATTATGCAAATCAATCGATTCATTTTATTGGTTCAATTTGCCTTAGGAAACAAATAACAGATTTTCAGGAAACAAATAATACATTTTAATCTAACTTTCCTAACTTAGTGAAATTTGTTTTATAAAACAAATAACAGACACGTCACAACTTTCCTCCCAATAAATAGTTTCTTAACATTTGCAAAATTTCCTAATCAGACACGTCACAAATG
Organism: Triticum urartu; assembly: GCF_003073215.2. Lineage (NCBI taxonomy): Eukaryota > Viridiplantae > Streptophyta > Magnoliopsida > Poales > Poaceae > Triticum > Triticum urartu. Next base: position 4,466 of record NW_024115074.1, on the reverse strand, counting down.
GGCAGGTACCGATATCACATTACCAAACAATAAAACCTCATTTGCATAAAAATCAGTTCAAAAATCCTAACTTTCCTAAATTTTTACCTTTTCTCTACTTCTAATGGACGAGTTGGTGAATCGTCTTCGCGGTTTATTTTTCCTGATTTTTTCGTCTCTCCTCCCACCACCCCCTCCCACCCTTCTCCGCGGTTTATTTTTGCTGGGTTTTTTCGTCTCACCTCCCACCACCCCTCCCACCCTGGTCCATCGGTTTATTTTTCTCTCCACTCTTTATTACAACCAGAACTTTCCTAACATATAACAAATCACGGATCTGACTTCCTTAAATTATGCAAATCAATCGATTCCTTTTATCGGTTCAATTTGTCTTAGGAAACAAATAATACATTTTCAGGAAACAAATAATACATTTTAATCTAACTTTCTTAAATTATGCAAATCAATCGATTCCTTTTATTGGTTCAATTTATCTTAGGAAACAAATAACAGATTTTCAGGAAACAAATAATACATTTTAATCTAACTTTCCTAACTTATCTAAATCAATCGATTTCTCTTATTAGTGAAATTTGTTTTAGGAAACAAATAGCAGACACGTGGCAACTTTTCTCCCAATAAATAGTTTCTTAACATTTGCAAACTTTCCTAATCAGACACGTCACAAATGGGCAGGTACTGATATCACATTACCAAACAATAAAACCCCATTTGCATAGAAATCAGTTCAAAAATCCTAACTTTCCTAAAGTTTTACCTTTCCTTTATAACAACCAATATTCCCTATGTTTTCCACCTATTGAAGGAAATCACCCCTCCATCGATAATAGCATTTTTTTGAACTGAGATCTCCGGGTTATGATTTTTTTTGCGATTCTTTCCAATTTTGACCTCTCCTTCCACTCTGGCTCCTTCTCGCATAAACACCTCCACCACAGCCAGGTGACACCGTCCCAGACCTCCTGCCTCTCCACACCTTCTCCGCCACCTCCTTCTCGTACTCCATTAACAATCCCGGAAAGGGTGTGGGCCCCCTGGTCTTCATCTTTGGCAAGGATTTTTCATTATTTATTATACTGTGTTCCGTGGAGTTTCAGGACTTTTGGAGTTGTGCAGAATAGGTCTCTAATATTTGCTCCTTTTCCAGCCCAGAATGCCAGCTGTCGGCATTCTCCCTCCTTATGTAAATCTTGTGAAATAAGAGAGAGAATAGCCATAAGTATTGTGACATAATGTGAAATAACAACCCACAACGCAATAAATATCAATATAAAAGCATGATGCAAAAATGGACGTATCATAGGCTCAGGCATGGGCGTGCATAGGAGCGGGCATGTGCCACGGGGTCAATCCGAGGAGCTCGGTGGCTACCCTGCAATGGCCATGGCAGATGGCGGTTCTCGGCCACGGCGAAATACCTAACGAGAGCAAACGAGAGGGGAAACAGGGAAAGGCAAGAGGAGATCATGGCGGTGTCAATGGCGCCCTAGGGGAAGACATGGGAGCTCGGGGCGACACGGATCGAACGGCAATGTCACGGTGGCCCATGGTTGAGGAAGACGGCAACGACTTTGATGCCGGGGTGCTGGACTTGATCTCGTTGGCGCAGACGAAGTAGCGAAGGCGTTCGGAGCTCCTCGACAAGCTCCTAGCCCGCAGGGAGGGCAGTGGCCATGTGGACAGGGTCGGTCATGGTGGTCGTGGCGTCTGACTTCGTCCAGATCGACGGGATCGATCGAGCGAGGAGGAGAAGTGGATTTGGGAGGGGGCGTCGAGGAGGAGTGAGGCCATGGGGGCAGGGAAGGAAGGGCGTCACCCTTATCCATTCCCCTTTGATGCCAGCGAGGTGGTCAGGCGGGAGCCCGGCTCTGTAGCGACGCGGCTCGGGGAACAGGAGAAGACGACCGCGCGGGGACTCGACCGCTGAGCCGGTTCGGTGGCAAGGCCCGGGGGCAGGGCAAATCCCCCTTTACATCGTCCTTTTGGTTTTTAAATGTATTCTAATCTCTTTCTCCTTTTTAACACCGTTTTCTATTTATTCTTATCATTTAAATGATCTCTACTCCTAATGTCTCAGTTGGTAGTCTCCGTTCCGGGTTTATTTTCGCCCCCCCTCCCGAATGAGGGAGAGGGGGAGAGAGAGTGAGGAAGAGAGAGGGAGAGGGTGTGTGAGAGAGAATTTGATGGTAAAAAGGTAGTCAATGTCACTTAATATGTATGAGAATATTAAATGTAATATTAACATAATTGATATTGAACTTTTAAAGTTAATGTGGTCCCGTTGCAACGCACGGGCGTTCTTCTAGTGTTTTAAATGACTCAAGACTATCAAACACGACATGCAGTGGTTAGTTTATTGCATGCAATGCTATTACTTGGCAAATGAACATTAAGTTTTTTCGTTTTTCACTCCTTTTTTATCACGATGCACAACCTAAAATGACTTATTCATCTAGACGAAGGGAGTACTATTTTTACAACTGACTTTACTAGCAAGTGGAGGGATTACCTCTCGAGGAGGGGCAGAGTTGCATGTTGATTGTAACAAATTTAATTTCGTTACTATTTTTATGTGGGAGTTTACTACCAAGTGGAGGAAAAACTGTGGGAATTTTTCTAGGTTTGCTACTCCAATCAATGCATCTACTCTCTCTTGCTCATCTTTCAATTGCACATAAACATTGACATTCATCTTGACATGAACTCATGCTTATGTTGAAAATCTTCAAAAGATGTGTCTTTACTATTGAGGAATTTCACGTCGAACAAGAGGTTTCACGTATTAAAAATGTATCACAGTAGTATCAAACATTATTTTCTTTACCGAAAAAGGCTTTCGCCCCGCTTTATATATAAAGCAATGATCAACAGCATCCGGTACAAACGCACACCCCCCACAATAGACGCACACACACATCCAAGGCATGACACATAGGCGCTAAGCGCGGCAACACCATCCCTAGCACTACGCAAAGAGGTGAAGCCACATATGACGAACCGTGGGCTTCAAGGCGGCGCCTTCAAGAAGGGGACGACACCGGAGCGCCGCCACCGCCCGATCCGAGGATCAGAGTTTCCCCTGGAGCAACACGACGGGCAATGAGAGCCGCGACGACACCTTCAAGAAGGGAACGAGGTTCGCCGTCGCCAGTCCGTCCGAACATAGAGCAGGTTTTCACCCCGACCACCAATCACCACCACCGAACGCCACATCCCGGCTACCACGCCGCCCACACGGCTGTCGTAACCGGGCAGCACCAAGCCATGGGCTCTGCCCATGAGCCTTACGAACCCACCATCAGGGCCGCCGCCCCGACATCCAAGACCTTGACACCATCTCATCCGAGATCCGCCGCTACTCCAACCAAAGACACGAGCGAAAAGGACCCGCCTTTCGCACCCCTGGGCTGCCCCCAGTGATGAGACCCAATAGGTCGGCCAAAACTAGCCTCCATCGCCCCGTCCTACGGCACCGGGCGCGAGACGAGCTCGGTCCTGCTGCCAGGCGCGAGACGAGCATGATCCTGCTGCCGGGTGCGAGACGAGCTCGGTCCTGCTGCCGGGCGAGAGACAAGGTCAGTCCTGCTGCCGGGCGCGAAACGAGCCTGGTCCTGCTGCCTGGTGCGAGACTAGTGATGGACCATAACTGGGGGAGGGCCAACCATCGACGAAGGTAGCATACGATTGATGAAACATTATTTTCTTTTTACCGAAAAAGGCTTTCGCACCGCTTTATAGATAAAGCAAACCGCCAAGAGCACACATACAAGAACTAGTCCAGGACAAACGCACCCACAAAACACAACAAGAGATCCAAAGGGTTTTGCTGAGGGCATAGCTCAACAAGCCCTAAAAAACAACAAAGAAAACTGCACGGCCGAGGCCGGAGCCAAAGCCGAGGAGGAACACCAAGCATCTAATCAGGCTCTGGTCGGGAGGAGGGGGAGGGGGCGGCGGCGATAGGCGGACAGCCATCGATCGAAGGTCGGCGATGAAGGCGGAGATGGCGTCCCGGTCTCGAGGGCGGCTAAGCGGCCGCCAAAGCTGCAAGCAACCAGACGGTTTAAAAATAGCGTCAGTAGCCCGACGAAGCGGAGTGCGCTGAATCAAAAGTTTGTTGCGAATCATCCAGAGGGTCCACGCAAGAACGCCAATCTCAAGCCACCTAATGTGGCGAGTGGGCAGGGGGGAATGAAGGCGGAGATGGCGTCCCGGTCTCGAGGGCGGCTAAGCGGCCGCCAAAGCTGCAAGCAACCAGACGGTTTAAAAATAGCGTCAGTAGCCCGACGAAGCGGAGTGCGCTGAATCAAAAGTTTGTTGCGAATCATCCAGAGGGTCCACGCAAGAACGCCAATCTCAAGCCACCTAATGTGGCGAGTGGGCAGGGGGGAGTTCTGGAGTTCAGCGAATAAGTCGGGGAAATTGGTGTGGCACCAATCCCCCCCCCCCCCCCCCCAAAACACCCC
>NW_024115073.1:0-9285 GCF_003073215.2 Triticum urartu | reverse complement strand
TGACCTTCATACTGAGCAGGCATTCAAAGAAGATTTCTTTCTCTTCTTTCGTAAGAGCGTAGCTGGCAGGACCTTTATACTGCTTCGGAGGCATGCCGTCTTTTTCGTGCAAACGTTGCAGGTCCTCCCGAGCCTCAGGTGTACTTTTGTCTTCCCATACATGCCCAAGAAGCCTAGAAGGTTCACGCAAATGTTCTTCGTCACGTGCATCACGTCGATTGAAGAGCGGAACTCTAGGTCTTTCCAGTAGGGTAGGTCCCAAAATATAGATTTCTTCTTCCACATGGGTGCATGTCCCTCAGCGTCATTCGGAACAGCTAGTCTGCCGGGGTCCTTTCCAAATATTACGTGTAAATCATTGACCATAGCAAGTACGTGATCACCGTTACGCATGGCGGGCTTCTTCTGGTGATCTGCCTCATCTTTGAAATGCTTGCCTTTCTTTCAACGTTGATGGTTGGTCGGAAGAAATCGACGATGGCCCAGGTACACATTCTTCCTACATTTGTCTAGGTATATACTTTCAGTTTCTTCTAAACAATGCGTGCATGCGTGGTATTCCTTATTTGTCTGTCCTGAAAGGTTACTGAGAGCGGGCCAATCATTGATGGTTACAAACAGCAACACGTGCATGTTAAATTCCTCTTGTTTGTGTTCATCCCATGTACGTACACCGTTTCCATTCCACGGCTGTAAAAGTTCTTCAACTAATGGCCTTAGGAACATATCAATGTCATTGCCGGGTTGCTTAGGGCCTTGGATGAGAATTGGCATCATAATGAACTTCCGCTTCATGCACATCCAAGGAGGAAGGTTATACATACATAGAGTCACGGGACAGGTGTTGTGATTGCCGCTCTACTCCCGGAAAGGAATAATGCCATCCGCGCTTAAACCAAACCATACGTTCCTTGGGTCACTTGCAAACTCAGGCCAGTACTTTCTCTTGATTTTTCTCCACTGCGACCCGTCAGCGGGTGCTCTCAACTTCCCGTCTTTCTTACGGTCCTCACTGTGCCATCGCATCAATTTGGCATGCTCTTTGTTTCTGAACAGACGCTTCAACCGCGGTATTATAGGAGCATACCAAATCACATTCGCAGGAACCCTCTTCCTGGGGGGCTCGCCGTCAACATCACTAGGGTCGTCCCATCTGATCTTATACCACAATGCACCGCATACCGGGCATGCGTTCAGATCCTTGTACGCACCGCGGTAGAGGATGCGGTCATTAGGGCATGGATGTATCTTCTGCACCTCCAATCCTAGAGGGCATACGACCTTCTTTGCCGCGTATGTACTGTCGGGCAATTCGTTATCCTTTGGAAGCTTCTTCTTCAATATTTTCAGTAGCTTCTCAAATCCTTTGTCAGGCACAACATTCTCTTCCTTCCACTGCAGCAATTCCAGTACGGTACCGAGCTTTGTGTTGCCATCTTCGCAATTGGGGTACGGTCCTTTTTGTGATCCTCTAACATGCGATCGAACTTCAGCTTCTCCTTTTGACTTTCGCATTGCGTCCTTGCATCGACAATGACCCGGCGGAGATCATCATCATCGGGCACATCGTCTGGTTCCTCATGATCTTCAGCAGCTTCCCCCGTTGCAGCATCATTGGGCACATCGTCTGGTTCCTCTTGATCTTCAGCAGCTTCCCCCGTTACAGCATCACCGTATTCAGGGGGCACATAGTTGTCATCGTCCTGTTCTTCTTCGTCGTCTTCCATCATAACCCCTATTTCTCCGTACCTCGTCCAAACATTATAGTGTGGCATGAAACCATTGTAAAGCAGGTGGGTGTGAAGGATTTTCCGGTCAGAGTAAGACTTCGTATTCCCACATTTAGGGCATGGACAACACATAAAATCATTCTGCTTATTTGCGTCAGCCACTTCGAGAAAATCATGCACGCCCTTAATGTACTGCGAGGTGTGTCTGTCACTGTACATCCATTGCCGGTTCATCTGCGTGCATTATATATAATTAAGTGTGTCAAAAACCATTACAGAACATCATGAATAGATAATTAAGTGACCAAATTAATAGAAGTTCATCATCACATTAAAACCAAAGTACATACATAATTCTCATCTAACAACATATAGCTCTCCAGAGCATCTAGTTAATTAAACCATACATTGAAACTATGTAAAACATTTCAATGCGAAAACAAATGCGATCATAATCGCAACCAAGGTAACAATTGATCCAACGGCATAATGATACCAAGCCTCGGTATGAATGGCATATTTTCTAATCTTTCTCATCTTCAACCGCATTGCATCCATCTTGATCTTGTGATCATCGACAACATCCGCAACATGCAACTCCAATATCATCTTCTCCTCCTTAATTTTTATTATTTTTTCCTTCAAGTAATTGTTTTCTTCTTCAACTAAATTTAACCTCTCGACAATAGGGTCGATTGGATTTCCAGTTCAACTACCTCCTAGATAAATAAAATCTATGTCACGTTGGTCGGCACAATTGTCATAAACAATAAATGAACCAAATAGTTATAAAAAATAATATATATCACATCCGAATCATAGCCAGGACAAGGGCCGACGGGGGCGGATACCAAAACCATCGCACTATATAATAACAAGCAATAATAAAAGTAAGAAAATTAGACAAGTATCTATCTAAAGTAAGAATTTTTTCTTTCAGAAAGAAGATAAGAACAAGAGGCTCACCACGGTGGTGCCGGCGACGAGATCGGTGCGGGCGATCGACGGCGGTGAAGACGGGAATGGGACGTGACGGGCCGCTAAACCTAGACAAATCTCGAGGAAAATGGAGCTTTGAGGTCGAGCTTCGAGAGGAGAAAGCTTAACTAGTGTGGCTCGGGCATTTCATCGAACACATCATGTGCATAGGAGGGGAGCTAGAGCACCACAAAGCCCCCCCCCCCTCGCCGGCCAGAGAAAAACATAGCACTGGGGTGCTCTGCTCGCGGGCGAAGGGTATATATAGGCACCTCATTGGTCCCGGTTCGTGGCATGAACCGGTACCAAAGGGAAGCCTATGATCCCGGTTCAAGCCACCAACCGGGATCAATGGTGGTGGGCCAGGAGCGAGGCCCATTGGTTCCGATTCGTCCCACCAAGCGGGACCAAAGGGGCCAGACGAACCAGGACCAATGCCCCCACAAGGCCCGGCAGGCCCCTGGCCTCACGAACCGGGACCAATGCCTCCATGGGTCCCGGTTCTGAACTAAACCGGGACTAATGGACTGACCCGGCCTGAACCAAAGCCCTCTTTTCTATAGTGGCTTGTGTAGTACACAGATAGTTTAATGCGTAATATTTAACACGATGAGTACCAAGCTAGAAATAACTTGCATTGAGTGGTAGTTGGTGCTGAGCTCAGATTAATGGGGCATGTGATTTTTGTTCTTTTTATTACGTTCTTTAGCTGGATTTTTTCTTCAGAAAAGGGTAGAGTTTCTTTACTTGAAATGAAGCATCAAGTGAAACAAACACAAGGAGTATACATTCGGTCTCTGCATAACTTGAACGCACACAACCAACACTAACGCATACACATAAACAAACGTCGGCAAAGAGCAACTTCTATGGAAGAACCCATGTCAATGCATGGCAGGCTATAGCCAGGTAATGGCTTGCTTAGATTGGTCGTTGGCCAGACTCACCGTGGTAGGCAGCACAACTTCTATGGAACCATGGTTGGTAATCAGAATTTTGTGTACGTTAGTGAGAAAATGCATGGATGCCTCAAATTCCCGGTATTTAGGTGAGGAGCTGGAGTTGGGCTCAACTTTCCTTATTCTGTCAAATATAAAAATGCTAATGCGGCACTGTTGATCTTTGGCCAAGTGAATGAACTTGGCTCCACGGCATGCATTTGGATGTGCTTCACTTCTTTCTTTTTTTTTGAAGCAGGACAATTTAGTTACATCCTGGCTGATTCTTTTTGGGACCAGTCACCTTTTCAAATTAACAAAAACTTAAATTATTAAAATTAAAAAAATAATACAATTATAAACATACATTTTTCTATGGGAAAATGAAATAAGGGCATCCATATTACTTACTCTAAAGCAAGAAATAAACTCAAATAAAAATAAATTAAATTGCACAAAAAACTTGCATACAAATTGCATATAGTTCAAAAATAAGAAAACCAGCATATATGTAGGTGGAGGACACTTGAGAAGTATATGGATGAACCCGGATACATATGAACCCACTTTGGAAAACACATTTCTAAATTCTAGAAAAATCTATTTTTTTTTGCACGGGTACGTCTCCATGTTTTATGTGCGTGCATAAAGTTTCACGGAAAAATAACTTTTTTATGGCCTGTGCAAAAAAGACAAAAAATTATGTCGTGCAACACTATTTAGAAGCACTAAAATTTGTCTTTTTTGCGGAGACAAAACAAAAAGACATTTTTTCATAAAACTTTGTGCCGCGTACACACAATTGCGAACTTGTATGCGTGATATTTTCTGTTAATCGTGTGGCAGCTATACTGTGATCAAGGATATAGCAGCTTGTCTTCGTACATTCTTAGCCCAACCACCCAAGCATGTTTCAGTCCGACCTATCCACCACATACTCTGATGATGGCCCTCAAATTATCTCTTTTTCACGTTCGGATAGATAGTCGGGGGTTACCAACATTACTCGCAACAAACTGAGAAGATCAACTAAGAGAACAACCATGACCAAAGAAAAAATAATTGCTACATTGAGTAGTTACTCCAAGAATGTGGCCAGAAAACTACAGAAGATCAAATATGTACTGGTTCGATGAGTTCGCCACCCTTAGACGTGAGAGCCTGAAATCATTAAAGGCAAGTGTCCTCCACCTACATATACACTGGTTTGCTTCACTTTCGGCGGTCTTCTGGCCGCAGGAGACATGATAACCCCAAATATTTGCATAGGGTATTTTTCATCCTTTTTTGCTATTTTTATGTAGTCATGGCAGCGGCGTCTTCGGTGCGAAGGCGGTGTCGTGTGGAATGATGGTTTCACAACCCATCCCACATCCCATTTGTGTACCCATCGTTGTTATCATCATCTTCTTCTTTTTCAGTGGCCCGGTAATGAAAAAGCGGTACACAACCTGTCATACAAGGGGTGTGTCCTCAGCCACGGTGGATTCAACGATATAAGATGTCACCCCTTGTGGTGCGCATCCCACACGGCTATCTAAAATCTTTAAGTCTAGTAAATATTGTGTCTTTCGTGGGTTTTTTACTTGGTGCATGAAGTCTTAAAAAATGTGAGTATGTTAGCTCCTGGATGTTGTTAGGCAGATGTATAATATATTTTTTTGAGAATTTTTTTCATTCATATCACGAATCAGTACAAAGAAGTTGACCCTTACAAGCACACTGAAACGCAAACACAAAGGACCATGAATACCTAGAGTACCCTAAGACAACCATAACATAAGAAAATCTCCGGAGCCCCGTGTCATCATCTCTGAATCTTGAGAGAAGACCCCTGCAGCAGAAGGATCTGCAACCAGTCGCAAGCAGGTCATCATCTTCGACCATGGTACAATTGCCGCCACGCTGCTTCCTCCTTTCTTGACACCAGCGCTGAGAGGGCATGGACATCAATCTAACACACCAACAAGGAAGAAGAAGGGTCTTCGTCTCCCTGCATCCATCGCCCATCTGAGGACCCAAACGGCCAGTGTCGATGGACCTCCAGCCACCAAAGCCCGCGACCTCGACGAGACCCGGGGATCCCCAACTCCGCTGGCTCCTAGACGAAGGCAAAAGCCTCGCCTGGTTGCGAATGGAACCCGGAGAAACTTATTCCGACGTGACACCACCGCAACGGCCTCGGCAGCGTCTCCCTCAACCTTAACCCTATCACACACCCACCTAGCGAACAGACCCGAGGTTCCCCCTCCCTCCCGTCGCCGGAGCGGCCGACGGAGAGAGAGGGAACCGGCGGCGTCACCGGCGGCGCGCAAGGGAACCCTCGTCGCCTCCCTGACCGCCTGTGCGATCCTACTTTTCCGCTATGTTGGTTGGCGGCAGATGTACAATATTTTGATGGTGTGAACTAGTCGTAAAAAAAGCAATTAATCATATCTGGTTGTTGTTTGTACCACATATCTCCACATGTTGATACTGGTTCGTGTATATCCTGACTATGCTTAATACTGGATCTCCAAAACTCTTTACATCTTTCTTTTTATTGTGGGATCGTATGCGCATCTATCATTGTGCTTGATACGGCAACAATGCTATTTCCATCATTTTATGGTTGTATGTATTGTCTCTTCTCTCGATGTTCTAGTCTAATAGTTGAACCCTTCATCTATAACGAAAATTCCCATCGTGGCTTTCATAGGCTAGACCTGTTGACATCGGCACGAGGGCATATCTCCTTGAAGGCTTTGCCACAAGAATGCCGACTTAGTTGTATGTGTTTCTTTTATCTCGTCTTTGTTGTGATTCTGCCATTGTTGTCTTCTGCATGTTCTCTGCTTGCAAGTAGATGATATTGCCATGTTGTCTTGTTTCTATTTTACTAAATTTATGGTTACATGCATTCGAGTAGGTAGAGGTCGAAAGTTTTCGACATTCCTTTCAAAAAACTAAACATCTGTCAGTTTTGGCCTTAAAAGGCAAAGATCACATATAAACACGAGTATGTGCAATGGAACAACTGTCAAAATTCAAGAAACACCAACAATAAAAATATGGAGGCTTAAATAAAATGGTATATGAACAGCTGATACACATCACATACAAAATGTAAAGAGTTCTACCACGTGACATATGTGGTAAGCAGTCCAAACAATTCAAAAAAAAAGTAAAGAGTTCCATGTAAGAAAATATGGAGGTGTAAAGAAAATACAGTGCTTGCATGTAAGAAAATATGGGTGGTGGCTACTTCTGCATCAAGGCCGCCGCACTGAGTCGCCTACACAGACGGAGGTGGCGCCAGGAACGGCATGGGCACGTTCACATTCGGGACGAACGGCATTGGCGGCAGTGTCACCTTTGGTACGACAATAGCGGGCATCGGCGCCATGGTCACCTTGGGCATGGGCGGCAGCACCGCCTTCGGCACGACGACGGAAGGCATGGGCGGCAGCGTCACTTGCGGCACGGTGGGCAGGGTGACCGCCGGCATTGGTGGCAGCCGGGGGACGTTGATCGCGGGCAAGGTGGGGGGGGTTAGGGGCAGCCGCCGGAGTCGCGTCAGCCAAGTGGCGTGCGCCGTGGCACGTGTGCCCGGTGAGTAGGAGCGTGCACGCCATGATCTGGGCCAGCAAGCTCGTGTTCGAAGCCATTTCTCAGTGCTAGCTAGTACTACTTGTTTCTTGGAGACTGGGTAGTGATTGCAAGGGTAGCTGCTCTTGCTTTGTTGTGGGATGCAAAAACATGGCTCAGTAAAAGGCAATATATAGCCTTAGCGAAGTGATCAGAATCAGATCGGTTGTTGGACCAGACTCACATTATCGTGTCCAACATAGCTACGGTTAGGTTGGTAATCGAGATGCCAGCGTGTTATGGTGTAGAGCCGGTGGTGCTGCTCTTCTGTCCTCCTCCTTTCCACCCTCCTGCATCAGCTTTTCAGCGTCTCTGCAGCCTGCGCCGCATATTTTTGCCCGTCAGCCTGTGACCGGAGCGTTGCTAATTTGCTGCTTAGTGGCGGTATTCAGGTTTCAGCAGAGCTCCGTCGTCTCTGTATCATGCCCCTGCTGTTGTGCTTCTCTGCGTCACCCTCTGTTTTCCATTTCACCTGAAGATCCAAAGTGTGGTACATCCATTAGGATTTGATCGCCTCATCTAGTTAGCTAGAATTAACAGGGTGATTCATGCATTTGTGTAGTTAGGTCATAACTGAAGTTTTAGATTTGTCCTAAGTCGAACTTTATTAAGTTTGACCAAGTCTTGTATACAAACATGTGGACATATACAAAGTATTGTAGAGGTATATTGTGCAGGCAGGTTCCTGTTCAGTCGAATATTGTAGCCCGATTGAGCTGCGCTGCCCTCGACGTGGGTGGCTGATTTCTGGCACAGGTCTTCATGTGTTTCTACACAACCTTCGCGGTGAGGGTTGGTCGGTGTTCGTCCACAACGAAGTCGGAGTCGCTTTCTCAGAGATTAGGGATGGCAATGACGCCTGCTTGGGGAGAAGTGATGACGATAACGCTTGCGTGCTAGCTCGATGTGGCACTCTCTGTGAAGGCGGGTGTGGGCTATCTGTGTGTGCCACTCGGCGGTTTGTGACGGTTTTCGCCCGGTTTTCCGTTAATTAACTGGACAACTCTTTTCTGCTTAATTAATAGATGAGGCAAATCCTCCGTTTCAATAATAATAATATTGTAGCCCGATTGTTGTTCGTATGGATCTCCCCAATGATTCTCATTCAGACGGTAAAGAATAGAGGGCATGTTACGTTACTCCTTCACCAGTGACATGCCTATTGCATGTCTTTGTATATGCACGTAAAATATATATCACACATATTTTGAAGTTTCCTAATTCCTTAAGAGTTTCTTGGCTGCCATAAAGGAGGCAATTGATGGTGGTGGTCTGTACCTCTCTTATCTCCTTGTCCAATGTTATAGTTGTCTTTATCAGCTCTTCGTCCACTATGTTATGCAATTCAAATTTAACTCAAACTGCCATGTTGCTCCTCTATCCCAGTTAGGCTTTACGGGGTTATCTTCGGTACCCCCACCCATTTAAAAAAAATATGACTTTTGATATAGGTCAATAATTGGGATTGCAACTTACATCTTTAATATCTAGCTGAGCTTCATTGGACGGATATGAAAATTAAATACACTCAACTAAATAACACAAACACACCGAAGACCATCCCCTCTGCGGGTCACTGCCGCCACCGCGGTGAACAAACACTAATCATGCCAGACCGAATGCCCAACGATCGACACCATCCTCAGAGTCATCGAGGAGACTCGAAGGAAGGACATTGACATGGGAAAAGCCGAGGAACCATTATTCCATCACCGTCTTTGCCCCAATTTGACCAGCAATGAAGAACTCAAAAATCGCGCGGAACACCGACAAGGACATTTAGATCCGGGGTTATCCCACTGATAGAAAAAGGGCCTGTTGTCCCGGTTCGTAAGGGCCGACTGACGGGTCGGTACTAATGCCCTGTCCCTTTAGTCCCGGTTCAATCCAGAACCGGGACAGATGGGCCTCCACGTGGCCTATGCGCGGAGCCCAGGCAGGAGACCCTTTGGTCCCGGTTGGTGGCACCAACCGGGACCAATAGGCATCCACGCGTCAGCATTTCTGTGGTT
>NW_024115072.1:0-11212 GCF_003073215.2 Triticum urartu | reverse complement strand
GGGGCGGTCCTCCCGCTCACAAGCGGCACTACCACCACTACTACCGCAGCTAGTACCGCAAAACCCGACACGAGAAAATGCGCTCTCGAGTCGAGGCGGTAGGAGCATGGAGCCGCAGCGGTACTGCGGCTGAGGCCATCAAGCGGTACTACCGCTTTGAGGAGCGGTACTACCGCTTACTGACGTACTACCGCAGTACTGCAGCTAGTGCCGTAAGGCCCAGACACGAGAAAGAGCGCACTAGGGTCGAGGCGGTAGGAGCACGGAGCCGCAGCGGTACTGCGGCTGAGGCCATCAAGCGGTACTACCGCTCCGAGGAGCGGTACTCCCGCTTACTGACGTACTACCACAGTACTGCAGCTAGTGCCGTAAGGCGCAGACACGAGAAAGAGCGCACTAGGGTCGAGGCGCTAGGAGCACGGAGCCGGCGCATAAAGCGGTACTACCGCTCCGAGGAGCGGTACTGCCGCTTAGTGAGCCTCAGCGGTACTACCGCTGTGGCCTGCGGTACTACCGCTGGGTCCAGGAAAAGACACACAGGGAAGAAAAGAGAAGCTCCAGTGAGGCGGAAAGAAACGGTGGGTGTGAGAAGGACGTGTACGTGTTGATTCCACCCAAACCATACCGAAGCAGATCCCCTCTTGATAGAACGGTGACTACTACGAAACTTAGTCCACCAACAAAGTCACGAAAGAAGCTACACCGTCTTGAGTAGAGCGCCGAGGGGAAATAATCGTTTCGTGCCGAAGGATGAATATCTGAAAGAACTCAAAGCACCCGATTAGTCCGCAAATGCATTGTCATCAATCACCAAAACACCGTAGGGATAAATATGCCCTTACAACAAGTCGGATCCTGAAGAAACCTATGGTTAGCACAAGACCTGAATCCAATGGATTCGAAGATATTGGGCAGAACAGTGGTTCAAGTATAACTTTGTCACTGTCGAATATGCTGAAAAGAATGCCATCAAGCATCCATGGAGAGATATTTTGTACTGAAATCTGTAGCCCAAGTCCAAGCCCGAAGCCATTGCTCAAGGCTTCTATCCGTGCATGGTCCGAAGGCCACATCCAGAAAACGCCGACCCATCATCTTTGTTATGGTGTCATGATGACAATCTTTTCAAGCACAACTACCAGTTTGCAAAAGAGTCAGCTAAGAAGAACAAGAAGGACCTTGGACTCAATTTCAACCCTGGTCCGTCTGCTCCAAGGGCTGATGGCACCCGCGATGCCAATCCCAATTAAATTGTCCCCTTCTACAACCTCGAAGGCCTCATCACTCACATAGTTGTACAGGGGGCTGCGGTGGATCACTCAGCTGACAACGCAGATTCTGATGAAGCGCCAGCTCCACCAAAGCCACAGAAGTAGAAGAAATCAAAGGCTTCAAAGCCCTCTGCCGCACCGAAAGTTTCACGTGTGAAGCCATTGGCAACTACACCTCCTGAACCCAGTGTGCAATCAGAAGATCTCTCTCGTGTCACCAAGAAGACGAAGAAGCCCATGAAATTTTTTGGGCATGAACTTACTCCAGCTACCATTCTGCGGAATGAAGACGAAACCATTGATTTGTGAAGCGACGAAGATCTTGGTGAAGATGCCCTTGAGTTGTTGATCAAGAGCAAGCAAGAGGCGGAGATCTTCAACGATCTGCCCCTCTTTGATGTGGATATTTTGAACCACTTCATCAACGAATGGTTTGATGAACCGAGCCTCAGCATTGATGATCTTCAGCTGCCAGTTGACATCAGCGTCACCTTCCACGGAGCCATTGCTAATGAGTTGTCCTTGGCTTAAAAGATTGTCGAGGTGAAGAACAAAATAGATTTTGAGAAGGCGCAGTTCAACAAGAACATGACAAAGCATGGTGTGGCAGATGTTCAAAGCTTCAAGAAAATGCTGCATGATCTTAAAGAACTGCTTCACAAGAAACGTGAAGAAGCAAAAGGTTCAAGAGAGCAGATGAAATACTTTGCAGAGAAATGTGTTCAAGCTCACAATGAGGCAGAGAAGCGCAAGGCACTGGGGCACCCTGGTATCGACCCCAGAATGGCTGCCAAACAGAAGAAGAAGTCTGATGCGGCCCAAACTGAAGCACCACGGCAGGAAGAACCTCGCATTGTCTTCCCTGCCAGCACGACAGGCTCGAAGCCTATGGTCACCTCAGTAGCTTCAGAACTGAAGAAAACCAGGGCACCTAAAGCTGATGCCGGGAAGCGCAAGCACAAGGATGCTTCTGATGATGCTCCATCCAAGAAGAAGCAGAAGACTAAGTCTTCAAAGAAAGAGCGTACTGCTACCGCTGCCTCTGAGCCCCTTGTGATTGAGCCAAGAACACCGTCTAGTGATTCACGAGCCTGCTACTACAAAGTCGTCTAGTGATTCACGAGCCTGCTGCCACAGAGGCTCCTGAAGATGAAGAAGTACCAGCTGTTGACCCCACTACAGCTGAAGTCATTGGTCGTGAAGACAATGTAGAAGATGATGAAGTCCTTCCTCAACTCGAGCACCAACCAGTATCATCGCCTGTTCTTACGAATAGCAAACTCATCAGCATTGGTCATCCTCTGACGTCAATTGCCCAGGATGATTCGTGGGCTGATCGCGCCCAACAAGACACCCCCATTCAAGAAGAAACTCCTAGAACTCCAACCCCTCAAGTCACCACTCTGGTGCTTGGCGACGACTACATGGTGCAGACTACTCCATCACCACAGGCATCGCCCGCATTTCGCAGGCTTCGCAAAAGCCATAGGCCACAGGTCACCATGTCAAGCATTCAAGAAGGAGAAGTGCAACAAAGCTCAGTAGCATGCCAAGTGTTTCCTGAAGCCACTCCTACTGCGAATGTCTCCGAGTCTGAAGCAAAAGCTGCTGAAGACATTCCGGCTGCATCAGCCGAAGAAAATCAAGAACCACGGCAAGAAGAAGAAAGAGCTGCCACACCCCCTGCCACTGAAGAAGTCATTCTCGAGGAGAATGCGTCTGTGCCCGACCCTCCTGTCATTGAAGACACGGAGGTTGAGAACACTGAGGCTGCCACTAACAATGATACTGAAGCCAATGACGTTGTCATGGCTGAAGATAATGTGGTGCCTGAAGCCAATGTTATGCCTGAAGCTCATGTGCAACCTGAAGCCCATGTGGATCCTGATGCCACTGTTCCATCTCCTAGGCCTCACACAATTGAACAGGACTTCGATCATGGACAGCTGGTCACTGTGAAATGGCCAATCATGGTGCCTCCCACTGGTCCCGGACCTCAGTATGGCTATCATGTGGAGTAGAGGCCCCAAGTTCAGAAGCCAAAGCCCAGGCTGCCAAGGCTTCCAGGCATTGCAACCTCCCCATGATCGTTCAGTGTGAATAGCTTCAGAGCCCACAACACCTTCTTTGATAGCGCCAAGAATCCTTACTCGAAGCCAAAGATCTCTTCTGATTGCTTCTAGAGCTATCAGCGCCACAGCTATTACTCTTGCATCCTATACAATCAAGAGAGAATCTTTCAACACATGCGTCTTGATTGTGAAGCCATTGATGGGCTGCCCTGTCTGGAAGAAGCCCTTGACAGCTTCAGGGAGGTTGGTCTTCTACAGTTCGTCACTGACAAAGAACACTAGAATGAAGAGCTCCTGCTGCAGTTCTACGCCACACTTCACATTCATGGCTACAACAGGGATCCAAAGACATGGGTCCTTGAGTGGATGACAGGAGATGCGCACAATGAAGCCAAAGCTCAAGACATTATTGAGCTTACTTCCCTGCCCACTCCAGGTGAACTCTATGAGCCTGGTTGTCAGCTCTAGCAAAATGAACTGTAGAGTATCTTCCAGCGGCCTGAACCAAAGATGAGTCACATGCTCAGCATGATGAAGCCATTGCCTCAAGATGCTGATTATCCCAAGGAATTCTTCGTGAAGGAACTTGAGTACCTGCCCCACACAATCTATCATATTCTGAGGTGTACTCTCTGGCCCATCAAGGGGCACTCAGCTGAAGCCAAACTTGAAGGAGCCATGAATACTTTGGTATTCTATATTATCAATGGCATCAGATTCAATTCCCAGGATTTCTTCATCAGAAAGCTTGCTGCATTTGGAATTGATCTGTTTGGCTTGAAGTTTTATACTGCAATAGAAGGCACCAAAGCTTCACCAAAGCTTTATGCAACCAATAGAAGGCACTCATGTTCCCAATGCTGCAATTCCTGCTTATCCTCTGGCTGGCAATATATGTGTGGCTCACTGTGCAAACACTGAAGTCACTGAAAGCACCATTGCTCAAAGGACTCAGAAGCGATCTCATGTACTCAATGACTGAGAACTTCTTGTGGCCTTACATAAAAAAAGGATAGGAATCATGACTGGCTACAGCGTTAGATGCAGAGCATCTTGGTGGATGTCAATCACATTCGCAATCTTGCCACCAAGAACTCATTTGTTGCCCATGAAGCTTGTCGGCGGTCTTGGAAGAGTCTCAGACTGCTATGCTCTGAAGACGATCTTCGCGAAGACGGCTTCACAGAGGGCTTCAAATTTGATTCCAAGCCTCCCCAGAATGCAAGCTGGCGTCGGACTCCTTCGATTGAAGATTCTGAGTATTCATGTTCGGCTACAACTGTTGTTGCAAGAGTCGTCGATGAAGAAGACGATGCCACTTCACCAACCATGGATTCACCATGTATCGACACTGCACCAGGCCCCTCTGCACCACCAAACACCAACGTCGACCCTGCTCCTGCATCTACTCCTGATGGGAATGAGTAGATACTCTATGTCTTCAAACCTTTTTGGTCCTTACTGACAAAAGGAGGAGACGCATATGAGTTGATAGTCTTCAAGCGGGTCCTCTATGGGTGGTTGCTATATTTTGCAAAGTGATTACAACCCTCGTCTTTTGATACATTTGGTTCCTTTGGTTGTAACACTTAAACTTGATGGTCGTCTGCTACTTTTTTTGCTACTTTGTGATGTGATGATAAATTCCACATGAAGTCATTCCGCAGACGTCCATTTTTCATTATGCATGTTATTACATTCATTATATCTTTATAGGAATGATGAATTGTCTTCATAAGTTGTAGAGGATCTCCACAAAGTAAAATCAGCCATGTGCATCTGCATTCAAAAGAAAACTACTTATATGCACATCTTCGAGGGGAGCCTTTTGCCACTTATGAAGACAATGCTTTAATGCTTAAACTTTCACATACTTTTATACTCGTGGAAGACTTCAACCAGTTTGCCATCAATCACCAAAAAGGGGGAGATTGTAAGTGCATCTAGTGCCATCCCTAGTTGGTTTTGGAGTATTGACGGCAAACTTGGTTGAGGGACTAATGTGTTTGTGAGAATTGCAGGATAACACAGGTAGTAGTCCCTCATTGATTCAGTTTACCTACCAGAGATGACCCCTAAAAATGTGTGAAGATATTGTAGACAATGGTGGTCTGTGAAGAGATTCACATTGAAGACTATGACATGAGAAGACATTGTATGAAGACTATGGAGTGCGAAGACATAGTTGTTTCGTAGTTTCCTTTTCTTCTTTGTTGAGTCATAGGAACCACCATAGTGTTAAGTGGGGTCCAAGTGAACAAAGTCAGAGTGACTGAAGGGATGCTCAACCAAATCCTATGTCTTCAAGCGAAGACAATGAGAGCAAATCTTATCCAGAGCTGGATGAGTCAGCTTTACTTGTAGCCCAAGTCAAGCTGCCACGTGCGTTTGAAATCTGACCCTTGGACACTGTCAGTTCCTTAGTGACCTAGGGTCATTTTGGACAAATCAGGTCGGGTTGCCTCCTAGCTATAAATAGTCCACCCCTACACCATAAATTGGTGGCTGCTCAAAGTTACTGCACGGCTTTTGTCATTTGAGAGCAACCCACCTACGAAGCATTTGAGAGAGAACTCCTTGCAAGGACAAAGCCCTAAACACCCAGAGCCAAAGAGTGTTAGGCATCACTAAAGTCTTTATGTCTGCGTGATCTGAAGACTTATTACACTTGAGGACTGTGAATCCTCCAGCCAGTTAGGCGTCGCGTTCTGAGCATCCAAGAGTCATTGTGGATTGCCGGTGAACGGAGTCTGTGAAGGTTTTGAAGTCTACCTTGAAGACTTACCAGAGTGATTGGGCGAGGACTGTGTGTCCTTAGCTCAAGGGTAATAAGGTGAAGATGCGGTCTTCTGAGTTGAATCTCAGCCTCTCTAACCAGACGTACAGTTGTCACAGCAACTGGAACTGGTCCAACAAATCCTTGTCCTCACCAAGCAACTGGTTCTATCCTTTACCTTTCGTTACTTACAGTTTGTCTTCGCAAAGTCATTGCCTTCTTGCATGATCTGATTAACTTCATTGTGTGAACACTGTTGTTGTTTGGCTTCATACTATCTTCCATCCTGCTCCATACTACCTAGCTACTGATAGTCTTCGTGCTTTCACTTCATTGCTTACTTGACTATGGCTTGTCTAGTGTAGTCTACCTTCCGCTGCATATCAGTAGGTTCATTTCTACTGTTTGTCTTCAAAGCCCCCTTGTTTTGAAGACTTACATAAAAATCACCTATTCACCCGCCCCCTCTAGTCGATAACTAGCACTTTCACCTATCAACTTGAGCTTCCGTCAAACTTCGCAAATGTGCACAATGTGTTTCACGCGTCACAGCTTCGCAAGTGCTTCAAGACGCCTGAGCGCACTATCAACTTCGAAGAGATTGGCCTCCAGGAAGATCTGTCTTATCATGAGCATCTCGTTGCTATTCGTGAAGAAACCGAGCGCAAGACTCGTAACAAGTCAATCAAATTCCTGAAAGTGAAGTGGTCACATCTTCCGACCGAGAATCCACTTGGGAACGCGAGGATCACCTCCGTTCTGAACATCCGGATTTCTTCCAGTCCTAGATCTCGGGACGAGATCCTCTTGTAGTGGTGGAGTGTTGTAACACCCCGGATGTAACTCTCCATATTTGTAACTCCGACTCTTGCCATTTTCGGCTATGTGATATGACATTCCCTACGTGGTTGGGTTTTTGTCTTTGTTTTGCATTCGTGTTTGTCTCATGCATCCGAGCATTTTCCCCATTGTACGTTTCGTAATCTGACACTCCCACATGCACCCGGTGCACCCCTCTAGTCTCTTTTTGTGAGCGGGAGAAAAATTTCTCGGAATGGGCCAAGATTTGTCAAGTGGCCTTGGTGCATCACCAGTAGACCGCCTATCAAATTCTGTTCCATTTGGAGGTCGTTTGATGCCCCAACAGTTAACCAGATAACCGCAAAGCCTCTTTGGAGTTGCAGCCCAATACCCCTCCAAAACATCCCAATAACCCATCTAAACCACCTCCATGTTCTCCGTCATTGGATCACGATCGTGTGGGCAAAAACCGCACCTCATTTGGACTCTCTTAGCTTCCCCTGCCTATAAATATGTGCATCTCCCCCGAAATCCCACAGTCCAAACTCTAAAAATTCCCCTCCGCGCCACCGGACATGTCCGCCGCCCACCTGACAGTTCCCACCGCCACCGCAAGTGCTCCTGTTACGTTACTTCGAATGGAATCCTCACTTGACTAAGCATAAGCGAAAACGTGGCTGAGAGTAAGCAATCCCCTTTCCTAGTGGTTGAGTCATGATCAGAAATATTGCGAAAGAAAGTGAAATGTCCTATCGTCGTCCCAATTTTGGTAATCCACGATGTCTCCATTTTATGTATCCATCTTGACTCGTTTTCGGTGTATCGATAGTTCGTTGTATTACTTTGAACTAACCTAGAGGCCGTGCTTAGGCGAAAATCGATATCAGTGAAGTAATCCCGGAACTCTAGAAATCGTGAAGAATTTATTCCATTTTGTTAAATATCGCGAATATAGTGGAAAAAACTCTAGAACATTCCTTTGAATGGAATGTTCATTGGGTTCGACTTGTTGTTCGACAAAATAGAAAGCTGTCTCTCGTATGTTATTGTAAGGTGATTCATTCATAATATTTCTTATGTGCGCTGCGAATTGCGCTAGTTCCAATTTTGATTTGCCAGCTACTTGTTTCATGGCTTTAATTTGAGCCGCGGATCCTACTCTGGAAACAGAAATACCCACATTAATAGCGGGTCGAATTCCGGCATTGAATAGATCCGCAGATAAGAATATTTGTCCATCTGTAATGGAGATTACATTAGTAGGAATATAGGCGGAAACGTCTCCAGATTGAGTCTCAACTATTGGTAAAGCGGTCATACTTCCTTCGCCTAAAAGAGAATTTAATTTAGCGGCTCTTTCTAAAAGGCGTGAATGCAAATAAAAAACATCCCCTGGATAAGCCTCACGTCCGGGAGGTCTTCTTAATAGAAGGGACATTTGGCGATAAGCTTGTGCCTGTTTGGAGAGATCATCATAAATTATTAAAGTATGCCGTTCGCGGTACATAAAATACTCAGCCAGGGCTGCTCCCGTATAAGGAGCGAGGTATTGTAATGTAGCAGGTGAATCCGCCATTTCAGCTACTACAATAGTGTATTCCATGGCCCCCTCCTCATGGAAAGTAGTTACTACTTGAGCTACGGAGGATGCTCTTTGACCGATAGCTACATAAACACATATTACACCTTGCCCTTTTTGATTGAGAATTGTATCTGTGGCTACTGCTGTTTTGCCAGTCTGTCTGTCCCCAATAATGAACTCTCGCTGACCGCGCCCTATAGGGATCATCGAATCGATAGCAATAAGCCCTGTTTGAAGAGGTTCATATACGGAACGCCTGGAAATTCTACTTGGAGCAGGAGATTCAATTAAGCGAGATTCGGAAGCTACAATTTCGCCTCTCCCATCAATAGGTTTAGCCAGAGCATTTATAACACGAACCAAGTTATATACGCTCATGGGTATCTGAGCAATTCTTCCTGTTGTTTTTACAAAACTTCCCTCTTGATGCTAAACCATAGCTCTAACTGAGTCAAATTCCACAATTTCTAAGAACGATATGCTTTTTTTCATTTTCCACTGTGAAAGCTTCTCTCAATCCCTCCCTAGTCCTTTCTTTCCTGGGCACAGGCTTACCTGGTTGACCGCCCACATTCATTCATTGTTCGTTCTGTTGTGGAATCGAACCACAGAGCTAGCGCAATTGGGATTTAGAGTCCCATGCGTGAAACTAAAGAGGATTTTCAGTCCTCTGCTCTACCAGCCAGAACCTAGAAGGACACTTCACACCCGATTTGACACAGCTAGACTGGAAACACTGCTTGTCAAGAGCACAGACCCCAGTATAGAATACTTTTTTGAGTATGTTGGTAAGGTCCAGTCATCCGCTTCTGTGCTTGCACTTCTGCGTAACTAGGGGTGCAAGTCCAGTACAGCGTACTTTCATAATTGAATCAAAAGCGTCGATACATGAAAAATCTCTATATACGATATTTATGACACAGAATGTTGTTCTTTCAACATCATTCCTCAACAATTTTTTCATTGTAACTAACTCTCCGTTCTCTCCGTTCCACTTTGGTTTTCTACTAATAATTACCATGATGAATTTCTCTTACTGCTTGGTTCCGCATTGGATTTTGGAAACTTTTGTTTAGAAAGTGGTGTCACGACCGTGGGGATCAAATGGATGGTTCAGGAAAGTCTAGTGAAGCGGCACGGTCTAATCATATAGATGACCATAGTGGTATGGTTCCATAGAAAACTACTGGAGGCCATTACCGCCACCGAAATGGTTTCCATGCTCCGTTGGATGATTTGACGATATCGCAGTATCAAGCTAGAACGGTTTCAATTTGTAGGACGGGAAAGAAACCTCATCCTTTGGTGCACACTAACCGATGAAGCTCAACCCTCTCTCGAACTGAGCTATTTCCGCTTTTTCGAACAAAAAGTTCGAGTAGTTCAGTGAAAAAACGGTCAAGCTTTCTTCCATCCTTCCTAGCTCCTCGAGCTTGCACCCGCTCGACGCCTTTTTCATTGTTCGTTCTGAGGTGGATTCGAACCACTCTCTCCGTTTGGATTTCGAGTCCAAAAGGCCCGGCGAAAGAGGATTTTCAGTCCTATGCCCGCTGCCAGCCAGAACGGGATTTTTCCACTTCACACCCACACAATCGGGATTTGATGAAATAGCTACGTTTTTTTCTTATTTGATTCGGATACTGTCAATCTACTGTCCATCTTTCTCTTTAGTTTTCTCCTTTCTTTCTCCTCAACCTATCTCCTTTGGATGGACTTACGAAAGAATAATATCTAATCTCCCCATCGCGGTTAGGATCCCATGAACCAGGAGCGCCAGCACCGGTTCCTCGATCTTCCTACTGGAGGCATGGTCATGGCTTTCATTCATTCATTTCATTCTTTGTTCTGTTGTGGAATCGAACCACTCAAAGGATTTAGAGTCCTTTTACCAACCAGTCAGAACCAATATTTCTCTGCTATATTCTGTTTTTTCTTTGTCAGCTAGCACAATTTGGATTTTGAGTCCAATGCGCTAACGCTTTCTTTAGTTTTCTTTCTTGATTTTGATACGATTTTTTGAGCAACTAGCACGAAAGCTGTTGCGCGTTAGCGCATCCGTTTTCTTGCTCTTTCTCCGGGCTTTGACCATGTCTCCCGAGCAATTTCAGTACATATGGCGCAAGACGATTCCACATATATATCGAGGTCGGAATGGGATCGGGTGTTTTCACGTCTCACCGTAGTGCCCGGTTTGTCTTGATTGGTGATTGATAAACAAGAAGGAAAATGGAAAAGTAGAAAATCTACATGTTTATACCGTTGAGGTCCTTAGTTTAGTCAAGTAGGCGAGGGCATTTCCATCGCGAAGGATTCAATCCAGCCACAGGTTCCCCTACGGCTACCTTGTTACGACTTCACCCCAGTCGAAGACCCCACCGTGGTATGCGCCAATAAGACCACCAAAGGCCTTTGTGGCACTAGTGGTACACAGAAGTCATGGGTGATCATTGGTCCGATGCTTCGGGCGAAACCAATTCCCAGGGTGTGACGGGCGGTGTGTACAGGGCCCGGGTACATATTCACCGCGGCATGCTGATCCGCGATTACTAGCGATTTCAACTTCATGTTCCCGAGTTGCAGAGAACAATCCGAACTGAGGCCACGCCTTTTAGAAAGAGCCACTCAATGCAATTCTCTTTTAGGCGAAGAGAGTATGCCCAACTGGAGTGGTTTCCGTCGTAGCACGCCACATGTACTATCGCCGCCCCCC
>NW_024115071.1:0-5399 GCF_003073215.2 Triticum urartu | reverse complement strand
AGCTCCCGCGACGGATTCCCGGCGTGCGCAGCGGCTGAGGAGACGCGCTGGTGGTCTCTGCCCACTTTTCCCACGCCTCCGATGGACGAGGGAGGGAGGTGAGGCCCTCTCCCGTCGCAGGCGCCGGTGCTCTTTATCTATCTGCTCCTTTGGTGATGGCAAAAGTGCGGCCGAGTGAAAAGAGGCAGCCAGCGAGCGATTCTGGCCGTCCCACCCTCCTGTATCTATCTGTATCCATCATGAAGGCCTTGTTTGCCTCGCTCACTCATGAAACAGGCGCGAGGCAAACACCATCATTTTCGTCGCCTGCCTGCAGTAGCTCCCCTCGCCGGTTAAAAATCCCGGGCGACTGATGCTGATCATACATTCATACTCGCATGACGAGGAAACGCGTGCCGTTCCTTGAAACTCCTACTAGTTGATACGTACATAGTGTACTACTGTACACAGTGTTTTGTTGGGACATGACCGATCCGTCGCTTCCACCGGACGCAAGCCGAAAAAGGGACGAGACGCTCATCAGCTACTAACTAGTAATAGTACCATACAACACTAGCATACCTCTCACGCATGTGGTAGCACACTTGTTTTGGCGGGAAAAGTTGCATCATGGGTGTTCCCTAAACTGACCAAACAAACCCAAACGTCGATGCCGTTGCGAACAGGTTACGGCGACCGATTCCCTGCTCAGTCTCAGTCTCAGACTCTTGTTAATCAAGCAGGCAACACGATGATTTGGGTCAGCAGGCAAGAGCAGGGGGCCGGCCGGGCTTTGGGCACGTTGTTAGTGGAGGGTAGAAGAGGGCATGGCCATCGACCGATGATGGCGATAACGCAGGCGCGCGTCCGGTGGGGGTGGCGGTGGCCCTGATCATTGGGCGCGCCACTCGTCACCTCGCGCGCGCACGCTCGACATGCTCAGCAGCTGAGGGAGGGGACAAACATCTCGCATCTCCTGCGACGGTGGCAGGGGCGGCCCCCCCAACGCGCGCCACGCACAGCACGTATGGTGCGTACGAGTATTGTTTTCATTTCTGCACTGCCCACTCCCACCAGCACCTGGGGAGCTTTATACTGCTCGAAAAAACTAATGCTGCTGCTCCTGCCTTGGCGCCTTGGCGGTCGATCAAGCGGCTTGACCGTTCCACCGAGTTTGAAGATCGAAACAAAGGAGATCGATCGATCGCCCTCACGTACCCTACAGATGTACGTGGAAACGGAGACATAGGCCAGGCATCAAGCCCCACCGCACCTGAAAATTGAAAAAGAAGCAGAAACAGAGGGCCAGAGACGCACAAGCATGAGTAGAATTCAAACAAGGTTGATGCACTGGATGGATACGGCGCACGCAGCCAAGACCGATGAAGCAGACCGACCGGCGTCCAGCTTACCGGGTGACGGGTCTCCTGTCGTCAAGCTCCTCCAAGCGCAGCCGTCGCATACATCTATCCCTTCGTGTTAATTAGCGGGAACGCCGGCATCGTCGGTAGCTGATACGCCGGGAAAACAGGGGGTTCCTCTTGGAAGCATCGCATCGCCTCGCAGAACGTTGCTGCAAGTTCAAACAAGTCTTCGTGCAATTGACTAAACGTTGCCAACAACCGTAGGTACGTCCAGAAGCCAATGCCGCCGTAGCAATCCATGGTTGGCTTGGTTCCTCTGAAGTCATGTCGTGAGACCCTCCGAGGTCCCGGATAGCTCAGCTGCCGGGAACAAATGGCTAGAGAACAGCGACGGCGGCACTAGTATATTGCAGCAGTGGTAGTAGAAATATTCAGTCCCAGGTAGTGGAGGGAGACTTGTTAGAGACAGACAGGAGTAGCAGAGAAAGCCAGGGGCCTGTTCGCCAGCCAGCCTCGTGTCCCCCTTGTTCTTTCTGCCACGGCCATGGCGGCTCCACGCCCCCCTCCTCGTGCTCCGTGCGTGCCTCCTCTGCTATAAGTAGGCGACCGTCGCCTCCTGCTGCCTGCAACCAACCACTGAGAAGAGCCAAGGGGGATAGTGCACTGGTGCCGAGTGCGGAGAGTGATTGTGTGGGACTGATGGCCATGGAGATGGGCTGGAAGGCCGGCAGCGCGTTTCGGTTTGATGTGGTCGAGGAGGAGGATGCGGCGGCGGCGGCGACCCCGCCGCCGCAGACGCCGCTCGAGCCCATGGAGTACCTCTCGAGGTCCTGGAGCGTGTCCGCGTCGGAGATATCCAAGATCCTCGTCGGAGGCAAGAAGAGCTCCTTCAACAGGCTGCCGCTGCAGGAGATGGGCATACCGGAGGCCTCCGCCGTGCTCGCCGCCACGGCCATCGTCCCGAGCTATCGACACCACGTAAGCGAGCAGTCCACTACCCACTCACTCCCATCCTTTCTCTGCTCTCTCGTTTCTGAATGTTTCCATATGTTGTCTGGCCATTTTCGAGCAGGCAGATGCAAGGAGGAGCTCCATCAGCGCCACCGGCCACCATCAGTCCATCGGCAAATGGTTCCAGCACAAGGACGCGAGCCGATCGAGGCAGAGCGGCAAGGAGAAGCTGCGAGCAGTCCACTACCCACTCACTCCCATCCTTTCTCTGCTCTCTCGTTTCTGAATGTTTCCATATGTTGTCTGGCCATTTTCGAGCAGGCAGATGCAAGGAGGAGCTCCATCAGCGCCACCGGCCACCATCAGTCCATCGGCAAATGGTTCCAGCACAAGGACGCGAGCCGATCGAGGCAGAGCGGCAAGGAGAAGCTGCGCGCCGACAGGGCCCACGTGCACGCCATGGTGTCCGTGGTCCGCGTCGCGGCCGCGGGTCGCGCGAGCCCCCACTCGCCCCCGCACCCGGGCCCCCACGAGGGCCGCGGCCGTGGCGCCGGCCACGGAGCTCCTGGCCTCGCACTGCGTGGAGGCGGCAAGGCTTGCCGGGGCGACACACGAGCAGGTGGCCTCCGCCGTCCAGTCCGCGGTCGGCGTAAGGAGCGCCGGCGATCTGACGACGCTCACAGCCGCAGCGGCAACCGGTAAGGGTTCGACGCGGCGAACGGCCGTGCCGCCATTGCCATCACAATGTGCACTCCCGTTTCCGTATGTTATCTCGTGCAAGAATCAAAGCTGAGTTCGTGTGGAATTCGTGTCAGCGCTGCGAGGAGCTGCGACGATGAAGCAGAGGGTGCAGCGGGAGGCGGCGAGGAGCAACGCGAGCGTTCTTCCTTACGAGAAGGGCCATTCGTGGAGCCCTGATGTCTGGTGCAAGGAGGGTGAGCTGCTGAAACGCACAAGAAAAGGTACAGACTACACAGCCGTGAAATATTCAGAACATTCAGTCATGGATCAACATCTTTATTTTATTTTTCCTGATGCAGGGGATTTACACAGGACAAAAGTATCTGTCTACATCAACAGGAAGTCCCAGGTAGAAAAAAAAACTCTGACTGCACAATATCAAATTATTGTCCATTTGTCCTACCAAAAATAAAATAAAATGTGTGTTCAATTACTGACGGCATAGCCAATGGTAACAGGTCATGCTGAAGCTGAAAAGCAAGCACATTGGAGGTGCACTGTCCAAAAACAACAAGAGTAAGTTCAGCAGCAGCCGAAACAAACATCATATGCTACCATTTCTGCCTCTGTCAGTGTAGTTTGTGAGATTTTAACACTGAGCGTTCCGCCTGTAATTATCGTCTGCAGGCGTGGTTTACGGCGTATACAGTGAGCTTCCGACGTGGGTGATCGAGCCGGGGAAGGCCTTCATGGATGAGAAATGCTGCTTCGGCCTGAGCACGGCGCAAGGGATCGTGGAATTCGAGTGTCAGGACGGCACGAGTAAGCAGAACTGGGTCGACGATGTGCAAAACCTGCTTCGACAGGTTGCTGCAGATGATCGTGTGGGAGATAAGCTGGAGTCGGTAGTGAAAATGGGTTGATGTGTCAGCCGTTTTCCCGGTGTGAGGTGGTAGTATGTTGTGATATAAGGGGGGTGTTACATATGACATAATGATGTTGATGATACTCTTGTGAGGTAGTTTAGTTTAGCTCTGTATTTGTAATGCATACAAAAGGATGTGATAGAGAGTTAGTAGATTTTACTATGTGTGTTCCTCTATTAAGCTCGCCGTGTTAGTGACAAAATGGCAGATTTCCTGCCTTTGGTGCAAAGAAATGAGAGAAGACTCACTGGTTGCTCCACACTTGTATCCTGTGGGGGCAAAGTTGCAGCTAGTTAGCTTAGTTTTCTCTTCCATGCCAGCATTCTACATGTGCACCAGCAGATGCCATTGATCAGATTAATAAATTCATCACCGGTTGTTTATGGAGAAAGCATGCCAGGGGGGATAAAGGACCATCTCTCATTGCATGAACCAAAGTTTGCAAAGCAAAATCACAAGGTGGACTAGGAGTCTTTTGTGGCAAAACTGGACCTATGAAGGCCTAATTTTTTGGCTTTTCTGAGTTGCTTGCTCAAGTGCAGCCTACGGGAGAATCTAGACACTTGGAGCTACATCTGACAATCAGGAAATTTCTGGCCCATGAAATTACAGGCAAGTCATGGTGACCCAACTAACTGTATGTCCTTTCAATTGGCTATGACAAAGCTGTTGTAAACTGAAACATAAAGTTTTGTTGCTGGTACTGCAACTAACAAGAGAATTACAAAGGGAAAACATGCACCTCCCAAAGAAAGTTACATGACGGTGTGCTATACCGGTAGGGGTGGTCCGTCGGGAGGCAAGCCGGCCGCTGGGCTAGCGGGCCATGAGGATTCTACGGGCCTCCGACCAATGTAGGAAGCCTCCCAAGCAAAGTCTGCTGTCTAGGCGCGCAAGCAAAGGACTCTTCTACCGAAGAGAACCCTAGGTCGGTTTAGTATTCTTGTAATCATAGGCCTCGTCCTCCTTTATAAGGCGAGGCCAGGGGATAGCTGGGGGCATCGACATCATTGTCATCGTCTCAGTGGAAGCAGTAAGAATTTGCGTAACATTTTTTGTCCTACCCTCCCGTGGAAACGGGTCCTAATGGAAACTAAAGGTAATTAAGACGCTCATTTTAATAAAGAACCGGAACAAATCATTAACACATAGTGAATACATAAACTCCTCAAGTTAAAATCATCCCCGTCGATATCCCGAGTCATGGTCACCTTGGGGTTCTAAGATTCAGAATAATAACAGGTGCATACAACTTGCAGGTAAAATCAGGAACGTAAATATATGCATACGAGCAACATGTTCAGATCTGAAATCATGACACTCGGGTCCTAGTGATAAGCATCAAGCATAGCAAAATCATAGCAACATCAATCTCAGAACATAGTGGATACTAGGGATCAAGCCCTAATAAATTGACACGATTACATATGAAATCTCATCCATCTCAATCTACCTCCAGTATGCCTACAAGGGAATTACTCACATATGATTGCGAGCA
>NW_024115070.1:0-19510 GCF_003073215.2 Triticum urartu | reverse complement strand
CTTGTGTGGGGTGCCAGAAGAAAGGTTGACGTGTGTGTTCTATGGTGTTTGTAAAAAAAACGCGGGGGGGGGGGGGGGGGGGGTGACAGCTCCGTGATTCCGTCAGCAAGAAAACGAAGTTTCCAGGAGTTAGTTGGAAGTTCAGATCAAACGCTTTCAGCAGCTAGACGACGAACGAATCTGAAGAAGACCTGAAAATGTTAGGCACCTCGCATCCGTATTTCTACAAGCTTTCGTGACAAAAAGGACTTTGCAGCAAGTCTAAACTAAGCTAAAAATGCGCTGTGGCTCATATTTACACACGCTCATATTTACAAACGCTCGCTCGTCGAGCAAAGAATGCGAGATCCCAACAGCATCAAGCAGGTGCACCTCGGTGTCTTCATGGCCTGAATATCTTCATCATTTTGGACACCTGGGTCCGGCAAAACGGGCATCGCGACACCGAGCTCGAGCACCTGTTGCACAGGACGTGGCCACACGGTACAATGGTCATGTTGACCTCGTTGTTCAGGCAGACGCGGCACGACCATGCCGCCTTGGCAATGTCGGCTTCTTTCACCGCCGACTCGGCTTTTTCCTACATTAGTAGTGTATAAACAACTTTCAGTGTCATATAGGCAAGCATGTTTTGCGAAGCGCTTTAAGTCAGAATTCAGAACAGTGGTGATTCTGCAATGCTAACTAGGTAGCTTACAGTATGCTATGCGATGCAACTACGAAAAAAGTGGTTTCCCTAGGACATTACATTGTGCAACTAACTACGTAATTTCTCCGGTCAGTGCATCGAAACCTCTATGAAAACATCTACAGAAGTACAGATCCTGGTGAAAATCGCCTAAAAGACATGATATATGAGCACGCAGCATGTGTCTTAATCGACAAGTGACTGACCGATACTACCAATAGGAACTGCTCTTAAGACAACATAAAAGACATAGAAGTGACAAACCTGCTCCACCAAGAGAGCCACTTGAGATTCTTTAAGCTGGTCTTGCAAGGAAAGAGTAGTCTGTAGCAGTGTTTCCTTCTCAGCATCCATCCTTACCCCTGCAGCTGAAAGCATATCATGGACTGCTTGAACCAGCTCCGTCGAAGATACTTTGCCGTATTCAAGCCCAGCAGCCTGTAAAACAGTAAAACTATTTTATGGCAAACAATCCAGCTTCCAAAGAGTAGAGACTGCACCCAAAAAAAAATGAAAACTAACCGTATTGTCTGCGCCTTCAGTTCTAGAGCTGACGGACGAGTGGCCCGGTTGTCCAACGTCTGCCACTCTACCAACATCCGGTTGGGAAGGTGCAGAAGAGAGGTCAGCCGTTGAAACACTCTTAAACGAGTAAACCTGACTGGAGAGTAGCATGCGAGTCTCGCCGGGGGCTGTCTCCACGGGAAACCTGTAAAGTGCTTGGCCAGCTGATGGCCTTACGTCTTCAGGAACCCTACCATACCTGAGCTTTTCCCCCTCTTTTCCTGTCTTCCATGCCACAATCTCTCCGCTGTAGAATGGTCTCAAGGGAAGGAATTGGACCTGGCGAGCATCTTGTGACAATAACTCTGCTCCCAGGGAACAGTCGTACCTTCCTTCGCGTTTCGAAACTCCAACGTCAGTGCCAAGATGGAGTATTTGAAGCACTTCTTTCTCTGAACCATCCGGGCATGCAAATACCGAAGCAATTGGCAAGATTACTGGTGCCCCTAATCTGTGACTGACGACAATTGCAATAACATCATGTACTGTCAAAAAACTCGGGGGCTCTGCAATTAGAATATGACCCATGGATTTATCAGCAAAATAAATGCTTCGGTGCTTTCCGCTGCTTGACCACTCAGGAAGAGAAGGATGCTGAGCTGTTCTCGTAACATCTTGGAGATTGGGAAGCAACAGGAAGCGAGTATGGACATGTTTAACAAACTGCAGATTCTGTGATATATCCTTCAGTATACTTTCTATTTGCACTATACTGAGGGCTTCAAAAGAAGGGAAATGATTGGTTATACCGATCATCACAACCCTTAATGCAGCATGCAAAGATTTACTGAGCAGTTTCTCTTTTATTCTATCCAGAGTAACTGAGCAAATGTTGTCCAGAACCTCAAGCTCTTCTTTCCCATCAAGTTCCTGACAAGGCAAAATTTAAGTTAATTTGAAATAGAAACCACTTAAGATTGCTTCCGCAAAATCATTTATTTGGCAAAGAAATGTCAGATCATGTTAGAGAAGTATACCTCTACAATGACATCGGAGAGTCTTTTTATGCCCAAGGCCTTGCAAATGTTCTGAGGAAGATCTGGGTGAGCAAATCTTATCCTGGATGTATTTATATTACTCAGCAAATGAGAACCATATGGGTCAATATACACACATGATGTAGCTGAGACAAGCCTGCAGCCATCATCTGGTATTACAGAATCAAAAAGCCCTTCTGATCCGTCTGAGATAGGCTGGTTGACTCCTGAACACATGTAGTCCAAGATTTCCATCACTGCACGGAGTTCGTTTGGGTTCAGGCGCTGGTAACCACATGCTTTTTGGATATCTAAAAGAAGCTCCTTTGCATAAGAGTTTGTAAGGCTTTCCTGCATCCCAATTTCTCTAAGAATGGCAACAAATGGAAGATACAGACTTGGAAGTTCAAAAGCAAAAGGTGACATGTTGATAGTCAGACGAGCAAAAAGTGATTTCGCTTCTATTAAGCGAGTACCATTTGCAACTGGTATAAATGCCAGTTCCATCAATTCTGTTTTTCCTGAAGAAAATCAAGCAATAAAAACAATCAGTTTAAAGTAATAGCGGATCTCTTTTCAAAAAGCAACAAAAACTCACTGCACCTTCCCTTCTGTGGTTCTCTATATACCATAGCAAACAAAAGCTTGTACATATGTATAAATACAACCTCAAGGGCATGTCTTAGTAAGTTCATTAGTAGCTGTATTGGCTTTATGGTTTATCAGTTATGACTTCTTACTACCGCAATCAAGCAACATGGATAAGCACACTGGCAAAATGTCAAAATCACACATGACCATGGTAATAACTGTTCATTTATTTACAATATCAGCAAGAAATAAATCTCACTCAAGCAAGAAAATGTTTCCAGGCTGAAATAAATGAAGACATTGAGTTGATGCAGAGAACAACCGATTATGAATAGTTCGCCACGGGTTTTACCCTTTTTGAAATATGGAGCATCTACTGGCCTCAAAAAGTTATACGTGAAAAAGGAAATTTATTAGATCAAATCTAGATATTTAGGAGACTCGCATGACCATTTCAAGTGCAATTTAATCTGGATATATTGTCTTCACTTTTCAGGGCTTCATCCGCCTTACGGGCCACATGAAAATTTGCATGATTGCACTCAAATATGAAACCTCACCGAATAGAATTGGGACTGGTTGCAACACCAAGTATATCATTAGGTGTCTTGTAGTAAAAAAATGAGAGAACAAACTTCACCACAAGTAATTGGAACTGAAGAGAGTACAAAGGTGATGAACTAACGATATTACTACAAATGGCAAAAATTTATGGCATATACAGTAAGGTAAAAGCTTAGTTGCGTATTTTGTGCTACCTGAAGACGATATTGTTCCCCATACTTTCTCCAAGTACTGCAAGATCCTGAGAAAGGCATCCTCTACTGTCATTATCCCTGATGAAGATGGCCAGTGTGCCAGTGTGTCCTCACCATTGCCTCTCCCAACAGTCTGTTTAATTTCACAAAAAGGTAAGTGAAGAAATCATTTCAATATTAAACTGCAAGTATTTTACAACATTGACCTGCAAGTGCTTTAGAACTGTAGAGAAGGCAGGGGGACTCCTAAGCTGAAATGCTCCCCAAGAAAAATCAGGTGGAATAATTGATTGTTTGGCAAGAATTGGAGCAGAACTCCATGCCAATGGCCAGTCCTTTAATAAGATAGCTTCACTATAAGATGCAAATACCCTTCTGCCCCCTTTCTTGCCACCAATACTTGGAAAGCCTTTTTCTGCAGGTACAAATACAATTTTTCCAATCTTTTGGCAAAAACTGCTATCGTACAAAGTAGCAAAATTTGCCAAAATCACATTTACAACAGATTCTGCCAATGACCATAACTCAAAAGGAATTTCATTTTTTCTGTCTGACAAGTCTGCATCAAAGTCATCATGTTTCTCTAAAGATGACATCACATCATTTCCCATTGTTTCTATTTTCGTAGCACACTGTACTATCATATCAGCCTCTGTAGATATCCGAAGACCCACTTTTCTGAGTATACCAAGCCAACCATCTGACATGAACCTTTCGCCAGGGAACTTATTTCTCTCCCCAGAAAATACTGAAGCCAGCAAAGCATCTGAAGGGTCAAGCAGTTCCTTTGGTTTGAACAGCTCTGTACAAAACTCATTTGCATTTGTCACAAAATTAGTCTCCCTCAAGGTATTTACTACAGCTGAATTAAGTTGCAGATCTTTCCAGTTAGCATACAAGTAAGCTAAAATGTCTTCCTGCTCTTGAACTGTTTTGTTCCCAAAGCCAGGCAAAGCAAACCTCACTAGTATTTCTTGATCATTTAATTGTTCAACCCCCAAAGCCTGAAGAAACAAATTTGCATTATCTGAGCTAGAAAAACACCGGGAATCACTGGGGTGAAAGAATGCTGTGGGAGAAATAATGCAATGATCAGACCCTGACAGACTAGTGTATGCTCCTGTAACTGTTTTATACATCGGAAGCTCTCTCAAGGCATCCAATTCTTCTCTCTGATAAAGGTGGCTGCTAGATAATCTGAAGTCTGAGACAAATAGCATGAACAGTCTATCACAATCTTCACTTGATAGACTAAGTGATGAAGGTAAATGAGCATCATTTTTTATTGAAACTAACTTAGAAGCAATCGTCTGCCCAAGAGTTCGATCACGTGAAGGAAACAAACTGCATATGACACCACACTCTGGGAAAGACAAATCAAGAATTGGTATGTTCAACTGATTAAGCAGAGCAGATAACCACGGAAACTTTGAGTTCATTGACTCGAATGCAGTATCAAGTGGACTCTTCTGTTCAGCTTCACCAGTGGCATCTCCGTTTAGACCAGATGTATCAACCTCACTAGCTACATCATCAACAACCGCACTAACATGTACCATCTGAGTGTTTGAATCATCCACTGGAGGTACAAATATTAGATGGCGTTCTTTCACACAGCAGAGAATTGGCCTGTTGAGAAAAGCAGGAATCAAGGGCCAATCAGACACAAGTGAAAGGTCACCATTCAAGGAGCTAAATATTTTCCAGAAGCTTCTAATCCATTTGGGAGTTGGCCCAGTGGTTGATGAATCAGAACCACTGTCCCAAGGAACCCATTGTGGCTTCCTCTCAACTGCACGTACCCAACGCTCATCAAATATGTGCTTCAAATGGCCTGATAATAAGTGAGGAGAAAAACTCCTCAATTTCAGAGGCACATGAATAACCTGAGTGGAGAGCAGCAGTGCCAAGAAAGGCTTTTCTAAACACTGATGATGGATAAAGCGATCTAGCAAGGGGCGCATCAATATTTGCTGCTCCTCATTGGCAATCCAAAGTTCGGTAGCTCCCAGCCTTGTTAGACATTTTGTTGACGTCGGAAATGGGACACCCTTGAGTTCAGATATGATAGATGACAACACATTATTCTCAGCAGCTTGGGCCCTATGGGATGCTGGGCCACTGGTCTTGCTGATATCCTCGACAACCCCCCGACCGAAGTCATATAGGGCCTTCCCGAAGTATGTCATAATTTCAAGTGCGTCGCCCCCAGAAGTACCCGGCCTCTGTGTACTTGTATGGTAAGATGAAGAACTGCTTGAAGATGGCATAAATTGTGATGTGGAAGCATTCACTGGTTGAACAAGTTGACTGTTAAGTTGTGACTGATCAGGTATATGTAGATCTGTAAACCGGTATGGGTCCATATCGGAGAAGCAATATTCAAGAACATCTATATATGTTTCAACAGATCGAAGTAAAATGGATGAAGACTCTTTTAGTAGATTTCTAACCATCTTGGGCCTGATCTCTCTTACAGTAACTCCAACTGCTTGGATTTCACTAACCAACTCCCATGGAACAGAAAAAACAGGATAGTGCTCTTTAATGAAACTACAGACAGTAGCAGATGGTAGGTTATCATCATCTCCGCTCCCTGAGTGGGATAAGAACATACCCTCACCCACTTTAACAAGATTTCCCCGGTAAAGTTGCCAAACGGGAAGATCAGCCAACCGTAAATAGAATGGTCTTATCACTTGCTCTATCAAGGACTGCCAATCTGCTTTAGATGTTCTTGGTGAATTCAAATTGTCTACGGTAGAACCTTGCCCAGTGAGTGAAGCTGTAGGTTGTTTCGATCTTGGCCAAAAAGAGTATACCCTATCACCATAAGCCTGTAAAATGATACTCACAGAGTGTGCACACCGTGATTCAATAGCAGAAGATAGAGGGTCTTTCCTAAGCTTTTGAAATTCTAGGACCATCTCAACATATGAATCACGCACACATAGCATAAGTTCCTCATTCCATGCTTCAACCAATTTGTTTCTGTCCATTTCCCGTAAAGATTTATCATGTGTGCTGCCAAAAATGTAGCGTCCACCATCATGCCTCACAAGGAAATGACCTAGAGTCGTGACTGGCATGCTTATTGACCCAGATAGCGGCAAAGGAGATAATATACAACTGGATGCATTTATATTGGTTGGTACTCCGTTTCGAGCTATGTGAGCTGCTACTCCAGCAACAGGAGTTAAGTTGTAGGGAAGATACCGTCTGAAACAGAAATAAATCAATGTACGCCAAAGATGTTTGCATTAGCATAGACATTTAATAACATCCATAGAAGAATCTTGGGAATTAGTCAGTAGGTAAAGTGAGTGGCATTTTAGTGTATAAAAGGTTCTCAACTACAGTATGATCTGAAAGAGACAAACCTGTCAAGAGCCATATTCCTTGTTTGCCCTGACCCAAGGCAGAGGGCAACAAACCATTTGTCAATATAACTGCAGCCACTCTCAATCACATGCACATCTATAGCTTGCATTTTGATTGCTGCACTTGTACTTGCAAATATTCTGGATATTTGAAACTTTCTCCATTTCTTTTCTGAAAATGGGTTCCTCAAAGTAGCTACTGATGGGTCAACAAGCACGGAATAGTTCAGGTTTGGCTGAGAGGCTGCATCCTCCCATGTTGATAAAGATACCTGATTCAAAACACATTGACATCACTTAATAAATGCAGATCATGTTTTAATTCTATAAATCATGCTGTCAAATCATCCACCAGGGCTTTATCATTACTATGTCTGAATAGATGGCATGTACTCTATTGTAACTATGGTTTAGTACAGCCAGCACTCGATATTGAAATCACTATCAAGTAGGTGCAGCAGAACTGTTTCAGTTTTGAGTACTATCGATTAAAATACAGTACAGGATAGCTATAAAATAATTACAGTCCTTATACAAAGTTATACAAAAAGTAACTGTATCAAATACTATTTGATCAATTAGTCTACATCCAACAGGTAAAAAAAAGTCTACATCCAAAAGACCAACAAAGATTGGAAGTTCTCTGGCATTCTGCCATAATATATACATTTGGTGTTTTCATAAGAAATATCACCATCTGATACAGTTCTATAACATGTTCACATTAAACACTAAACAAATCTACTAAACTAAAAAGCAATTGCGCATACTGAATATCTTTTAAGAAAACAAAGCATTTAGGCAAGTCAAAGGAAATCGTATTGCTAAGGTAATGTGGTCAGTTTTCATTTTTCAGCATATTATTATCCTGCTACAACTAAAGATATGCAACAAGAGAAAGAATTACTCAGTAATATCCAGTTTCTCTTCAATACATGCTCAACCAGTTAAATTAAAATAGAATTGTGGTCCTGGATAAATCAAGAACATTAAAAATAATAGAAGAAGAATACTACAAAACAACAATAGGGTAAGATAAGATAAAGGAAGTGCTAACATGTTCAGTTTGAAATATAATCTAGGGGCGTACTTGAGCTAAATACGTCATTTGCAGTTTAAAGTACAACATCAATGTGATCACTGGAAATGAAATTCAGATGCAAATGGAAGTGTCTTCTTTGCAGTTTAAAATACATCAATGTGGTCACAGGATATGAAATTCAGTAGCAGAGTAACAAATTATGAGTGAAGAAACACACAAGCCGTAACACTTTGCAGCAGAAAGACTAAACTGAATGTACAGAAAGTATTATGATTTACTACTTCAGTGTGAAAGCATCAACAAATAACCCTTACCTGAATGACTGACTTCAGGGACAGGAGAGTACTGGATGGATTCTGCGTAAATCTATCAAAAATCTGCTTTACTCTGTCGCAACCTGCTTCAAGTTCTTTCAGACATTTTGAAGATAAAGGCATCCGAATAACCGTAGAGTTTGCAGAAGACAATGAAGCCTCCTGTGTAACACGCATTGGGAGGAACTGGTCACGAAATCTCTCAACCAAGTCATTTCCTGAAAAGCCAGTAGCGTTAAGGGCTTCATTCAAAGTATAAAAAACATGAGCTGATACTACAACAATAAACTAATACTGGAATTCACGTATGCATAAAATTGGCAAAACAGTGACCCAGTAGTTCAATTAATGAACCATAGCATAAATAAAATGTCCAATTCCTCATAAAAAATCTAAATACTCATAAAAAATCTAGCATACATGGAATAGTACATGCTTCAACATGGGTCCAAAACAACATTTACTCCATAAGAGCGTTTTTTTACAGTAGTGTAGTGTCAAAAACGCTCTTATATTATGTGACGGAGGGAGTAGCAGATAAATGAGGTTATTAAGTGTTGGCCCTCGACAGGCCTGTCTGCCCGAAAGAAATTGGTGTAGATGCTGAAACATATTTCTTTCAGCCCTTGGCTCAGAGCCTACTTTGGCATTTGAGCATGCTCTAACAAGTCATAACCGACTAGAACATGAAAATTATTCTATAAATGAATTCAGCGAATGTAACTGAAGTAACAACTGTACCTATCAAAGAGAAGAATCTGGCAGACGAGGTTGCAGTGGAAGTTGCACCACCAGTCAAGCCCAACGGATCAAAAACGTAGAAATAGCCAGCAGAAAGAATAGTCAAGGCATCACATACAAAATAGCTGCTAAGAAGTCCCAACCCGTAGTTAAGGATGTTTCCCCTTAGTTTCCAAGGAGGAGGAAGTTGGAGGCTGCAAACTTCTTCTCGGCTTATCATGGTTCCTTCAAAGACCACTGTCAATGAAGAACCCTGGAGGTCACCTAAAGATATTTTTTGGAACAAAAAATTCATCACATTAAATGGGTCAAATATTAGGTATCAACTTTGCAGTCATAGGATAAAGGAGACAAACAGAATAATAACTACTGATAGCAGACTGTTTATAGGAATAAAGAAGAGTGTGATTGAAATAATTGTAGAGAGATGGTCTCTAGCATACCCAGATTTTGCTGCAATAGAGACTGCTTCGGATGATCTCTTTTATCATAGATCAGGTGCACTTTTTTTGCATTGCAAGAGTCAGCTAGCTCTATGAGATCAAACAGAAGGAAGTCACTCTCACCATACAGAGCTAGCAACTCACTTATCTTAGCATATTCCATGCATGGCAAATCCCTCATTAGCTCATCATCCAATAACGAAGATCCGCGAAGAGATCGTACCCCTAGTCTATTGGCCAGATCATTACCAATACTATGATGCACAAAATGCTTTGAAGTGGGATCAGTATCCATCCAGGGTGCATCATTATAGAGAAGGTTTCTCGAAGGTGTCAGGACACCAAATGAATCTGGAATCACCAATGAATTCAGTAAAGCATCAGCTGCTTGACTGTCAGGATAACAATCCACAAATGCTTCCAAAACACAATGAACGAAACTCAGTTGTTCTGCAGACAATTGCTCTCCTTTGGCATCACCTTGTAAGCGACTAAGTACATTGAGATAATCTGTTGCATCAAATGTCTGCCTCACACCCAACTTGAAGAGTAACTTTTTAAATTCTGACAGTTCAGACGGAACTGCATAAAGATAAGGATGATACTTTACAGGCGATTCAAATGCAAGTGCATGTGGAGGCACAAACCTGTCCCCTATATAGACCCATGAAATCCCATCCAGATTCTCTTTCAGAATGTGGGCATCGCCACTGTCAACGATATCTTGCAATTCCGAGTAGATTAGTTTGATCTCCTTTTGTAGGACAGCATCGATGGATGTGTCTTCAGAAAACATCTTGAGTTCATCATAAGACTTGGAAAGCTCAACTAACTGGGACAATAAAACATTCACATTTGGTGGGTCTAACCAACCGAGTTTTCTTTGCAGGTACATGGAACAAGAATCGGAATTCAGTATCCGCATTTTTGATGAAGCAAGCCACATTTGTGATCTCGGCCTTGTAATGACTGGAGGTGCTACATGATCTTCTGATTCGAGCCATGGAAGACCTTTAATAAGTGGTGCAACATGGACAGGACACCAAGAAATATTTTTCAGCTCTGACCAAAACTCATGCTCTGGTAGGTCAAGATCAAAGTTTGAGAATAAAGACATAATAGTTGGGTCTGGGTCACAACTACCCACTTCATTTACTGCTTCCAAATTTTCATCAGTTTTAGAAGCTTCGAGATCAACTTCCTCATGGAAAGTGTCCTTGTCCTCCATGTTTGACATCTTTGATTCAAGAACATTTAGACAGGTAAGTAGTATTTGCCCATGCGCACATGCATCATCATCTTGTCCCGAATTGTGCACCAGTGAAACTGACCTTGCAATGTCAAGCAAAGCACTAAAACCCATTTTTCTTTTCAGTCCAAAACTTGCCAACAGTTCAATTATTTCAGTTGCCATGAACTTTTCTGAAGGAAAGAAGGTTTCTTTGTGCAGCAACTTACGAAACTCTGGCACACGAGGATCATAAAGCCTGAAGAAAAATAGGTGTTATTCATACTGAAGTCTAGAGAGCAAAGGACAAAAGAAAAGATGAACATCAATATTTAAGTCATTGAAACCTCATCCTAGTGCAAATGCTAATAAAAGCTGCTGGAGCATACAAGTCAAGAAGATAAGGTTTACCAACCCAAATACACATTCTCAAATATCAGAGAGAGAGAGAGAGAGATACCTAGAAGGATGTAGCCATGCTCCACTAGCTGCTAACACAAAAGGGGTTTCAGACAACGCTGCTCTCACAGAACTATTGTCTTCTATCAACAGCTTCACATCACGAACAATTGCTGAAACAACAGCTGGCTGTGACAGAAACTCTGACATCCGAGGAAGCACATGATCCTTGTAAAATTCAGCCTTTTCAGGTTCCCTGATATCAAAGTATGATACTAAAATCGACTTTTCCTTTTCAGATTCAGTTCTTATAAAGCTTCCATTCAACAGATCCTCATGTACACCGTCGGGTTTAAGCCATTTTCTAGGGTTTGCCAAACTAACAAGCTCCCTAGATTTATAAGATTCAAATATGGGGAGGTTCCTGATTGTATTCATATGTGAAATGTTTATCTGATTCCCTGAAAACCACTTTGACTGGAAAATATAACTACGGAGCTCATGTGTTTCTGCCAATGAAGTACTCTCGAAAAGTTCCTTAATATCCTGGACATTAGAAGCAACAGAATGCACAGCATTCAGAACACCAGCTGCAGTGGATTCCTGAACAAAATTAGCTAACTGGGGGTGCTCTATCTGCATATCAGGTCTCAGAAAGAAACAGCCCAGTTTCTGAAGCAATGAGTGCATATTTTCACTCCAACCATCATCTCTTATTACATTTGAAGCACTGCCAAGTTGCATAAGCTTGCCATCTACAAGTGGTAGTATAGGCCATTTTGCAAATATTGAAAGATCTTCACATGAATGACGCAAGAAATTCCAAAGTGATATCATCCATTCCACGCTTGGCTGGCCTTGCTGTTCAGGAAACCAAGATAACTGCTTAGCATGCTGCCATTCAGGTGGCAAAATCCTGGGCAACAGCTCAAGAAGGAAATTGCACGTAAATAAGTACATGTTTGACCGTGCAGAAGAAGCTATGTCAAACAACTTCTTCAAAACGCTATCTGGTAAAGAGTTATCAATAACAAGATGTGGTACTGAATCCTTAAGAAAGTCAAATTCCATTTCTGAAGCAAAGAATACTCTTTCACCCTCCCCTCGGTTATTGAATGTTGTGAATGATCCATTTGCCAAAGGAAGAAGAGCCAATCCGTGCAATTTATCAGAAAGGGAAGGATCATC
Organism: Triticum urartu; assembly: GCF_003073215.2. Classification (NCBI taxonomy): domain Eukaryota; kingdom Viridiplantae; phylum Streptophyta; class Magnoliopsida; order Poales; family Poaceae; genus Triticum; species Triticum urartu. The sequence continues at coordinate 7,197 of NW_024115070.1, read as the reverse complement.
GATATCACTCAAGCAATACTCCAGAACAAGTATGGCCTCTTCTCTGCTTTTGAACCCACGCTTCCGTCGGATCAACAAGTTCCTTAGCAAATGAGGATTCAGGAGATGAACTGATGGATATGCATTTATGAAACTGTCTACTATCAGCTTGGATACAGATACCAAAGGCAAACCAGCTTGCGAGAGAACTTCTGCCAGCTCGGCTGCCTTTGAGAAACTGAAATCAGGAAAAATAGCTTGCCTTGTTGACACCCAATGGCCACCTCGAGCTTTCGTATACAAAACATTAAGTCCAAGTTCCGCGATTGATACATAAAGCTTCCTCACCATGGAAGACCATGGCTCTGCACCTACAGCAGTAGGCCAAAATGAGAGAAACAGATCAGAGGGACCAAGTTCTTCTGCCATGGCTGCAAGGAGGTGGCCGTAAGCAGGAGCAGCCACATCTTCCAGCAGTGCAAGATTCCATTCTGATCGCACTCTTCCTCCCCCGGCCATGTCATTTCCAATCCAGATATCCCTTCGATTTGAAGATAGTTCAAAATAAGCATTTACGTGCACTGGTATGCTAGTGTTGATTGGTAGAGGAAGAAAACAAAAGGCCCGACCCTCAAACAAATTCCTGCTCTGAGAAGATTGGAGAGCTAGATGCTTAGGAACAGAATCATCACAGTTAACTTCAGCTTCACCAGACAGTTCTTTGGTATCGTCAACACTCGCAGAATGCAGATATGCAGCTACTGATGCCCAGGGAACAAAGAAATGAGATTTACTATCAGAAGCAGTTGACAACTTTCTAGCATGACCCCCGCCTATACACTCGGTTAAGATCCATGAATGCATCAAGTGGACAGTAGGGCTTTGCTCAAGAATAGCAACTTTTTGACAACTCCAGGGTAAATCACTGTCTTTTGTCTTATTCAACCTATTGAAAAAAGTATTCCTATCCATTCCTGATGATTGATTTCCATGTACAAATGCAAGCATCGTATTAAGTGCATGTGGTTCTTTGGAGACCTCGGAACTGTTCTGCTTCAAAGCACGATGAACAAGTTGCATCTCCTGGGAGTCATGCTCCTTGACATATAGAGTTACCTTTTTAACGTTGCGGAGAAAAAGTAGAGCCTCGGATACAACTTCAGAGAATGAAGAGAAAAGCATCTCCACATCTTGGGTTGCATATTGTTCGCGCTTTATTTGACTTCTAGAAGCAGCAGCTTCATTCCTAAGAGGAAACCGGAAAAGTGTACCTGGAAATGGCTGTTGCAGGTTGCAACCAAAGTGTAAGAATGGTGTGAACTGATCAGGGAACTGTTCTAAGATCTTCCGTCCTACAAACTTTATCCTTAAACCTGGATGAGAAGGAGATATTCCTGGTAAATAACGGGCATGTGGATCAAACATGACAATATTCTCACCAGAAACAAATCCAGGCATGTCTGTGAAGTGATAGACACAATTGAAGCCAAGACCAAACCTTCCTATTGCAAAAGGTTTCTCAAGTTTGCTGTCTTGACCAATTCGTGAGATGGAATAAAGGTCTTGTGGACTAAAAACTGAGTCATTAAAGCAGTAGAGAGCAGGCCCCTGCCATTCAGCCATTTCAGGTGAAAGGATGGATGAAGTACCATACTGGGTCTTATCCAAAAGAAACACAACCTCAGAAGCTTTAGCATCTTCTGCATTCTGTACCAGCTCAAAGAGAATCCCAGGACCATCTGCATACATCTCAACAATATGCTTGAGCCTTGTAGTCAAATCTTCATGTTGTCCAAAAGCCTCAGCAACCCCTGATAAACTCAAATTCATCGAATCGGAACTCTCAGCAAGCAAGAGACGGCGAAGGGAGCGAACACCTAGCCTTTCTGCCACGTCATTGGAAATATTACCATGCACAAAATTGTGAACATACTTCTGTGGGCTGAAAGCAATGCTGGATGCATCACCAATGATGTCATGACCAGAGTCAAGAAGCCAAGGAGCATCATTAAATACAAGTTCTGAAGATAGGCAGAGCCTAGCTGAAGAATCAGGTAAATATATCTGTGTTTGCTGATCCTGAAACCGGAACTCAGCTAGATGCTGCACCACTAACACAGCTGTCCTTAGTTCTTCAGCTTCAAGCGAAGCCATGGCTTTCCTCATGGCCATTCTGGTCAGAATACTAGCGTAATCCACAGGGTCGAGGTGCTCCTTTATGCCAAGATCCAAGAACAAGTCCTTGAAAACTGCTAAATCAATTGGAATGACACGAATGTAAGGCGCAAGGTGAAGGTGGCCACTTAGAACAACTTCATCAACTTTTGCAAATCCGTCGCCCACCCAAATCCATCTGCAGCCCTCTAGAACCACTTTGACAATATCCATTTCATCAGAACCAATCAAATTAGTCAGTAATGAATAAATCTTAGGCATCACCAATGCTAACTCTTGCCGAAGGACTTGATCAGTCACAATTTCATTGTTCTTACCCAGCTCAAGCAACTGAGCAGCAATTACACTTCCAGAAGGAGGAGATGACCAACCTAAGCTGTAAGACAAAGCTGAGGAAGTACATTCGCCATCAAGTATACGTGAGCTAGCAGAAACAATCCACATATCTTCCTGCAGCCTTACTTGCTTTGGTGGAGCGATCATCGATGATACTGAAGGCCATGGCAGGGCTGGGCTTGGTGCAGTGACCAACACAGGACACCAACAAATCATTCTCAAATCACTCCAGAACTTCTCGAGATCAAATTCCCAAGACGTATCACGAGGCCTCAGTGCAGTAGTGACTTTCGCAAACATATTATTCACCTTCTTCCGGGCATCAAATGCCTTATTTACACTCCATTTGTGAGCATGAATTTCAAGATATGAAAGAAGCAATTTACCCCTTGAATGAGCCTTCTCTTGATCTTTGCGCACGAATGAATCAATTTGCCGAGCACTTTCTATAATAGTATCAGTAGAAACAGAAGTTCTAAGCCCCAAGCAGAGTAACATATCAAGAACATCTGGGTTTTGAAATAAACCATTGGGAAAGCAGTCTGATTCCTGGAGAAGAGCATAGAGTTCTTCCACTCGAGGATCATAAAGAGACTGAGGACTTTTCAAGGTCCCATTAATGGTCGGCACAAATCTAAGGACTTTCAAGCCTTCCTTGAACCTTGGATCTTCCAAGGACAGCTGGGGCAGATCTTGCAAGATGGCTAGTATAACTGAATCACGAACCTCTGCTTGCAACTCATCTAACTTGTTCAAAACATACCTCTGGTAGAAGACTGATTTCGGCATACGTTCAACACCATAATACCTCATTATGATATCTTCGTTGCTTGGGGATATACAGAACACAAAATCAGACTTGAGTAGGTGTTCAGGAACACCAAGAGGTGGCAGATACTTTTTTGAACTGGACAAATCTGAGAAGCCATAAGAACTGTGAGATCCTCCATCAAATACTCTGAAGATGGGCAACTTTTTGCATAGCTTTATGTTCATGTCAGAAAGGCAGACTCCTATGTACCATTTCGGATCTAGAAGAAACTGGTACAGCTCAATTTTCTCACCAGGCTTGATGCGTTGAAACAGTGCATGCACATCGACTCCCTCCAGCGAGGCAATCCCAAAGATTGAATTAAGAACTCCAGTTGCATCACCATCATATACATAATGAGAAAGCTGTTGATACACACGTAAATACTTGGTGTCTAATATCTTGCAACCTAACTTGGCCAAAAGTTCCTTCATCAAACTAGATAGTGACTCTGTTTCAATTAACTTTGATGCTGTAGATGCTCTGTAAAGGTGTCCAGAGGTACAAGGCAGTATAGGCCAGTCACTAAACAAATCAAGGTCATAAGAATGTTTCCCAATATAGTGCCAAAAAAGTTTAAACCAATCTGCCGTAGGAGATGACACACCCGATGATGGATCCCAAGGAACTCGGCTTTTACACTTCCATCCAGGAGGAAATAGCCTGGGGAAGAATTGAAGAAAGATTAGACCATCAATGGGTGAAATATTCACCTGAGAGTTATTGGCTATCTGATACAGCTTGTCTAGTAATACAGGGGGAATGCTTCGGTCAATTATTCTGTCACCAACTGCAGAAAGGAGGTCATATTCTGTCTTATCACAGACATAGTAGGTGCTCTCTTGTGAAATCTCAGAAAAAATCCCATACTGCTTATTTGCTAGTGGAATCAGTGGGAGGCCATTCATGCATTTACCAATATCAGCACTGTCCAGATCACTAAGGCAATATTCCAGTAATATTAGCTTATGAGATTTTCCTAATGTACCAAGCTTTACAAAATCTTGGAGAAAATGCCTCACTGCAGCAGGAGCAACTCGTTTTACCGTAGACTTCATATAGAATTTCGAAAACACATCAACAATTGCACTTGGTACACGAACAACAGGCATGCCTAACAATACAAGAGCTTCACTAAGATCATTACTTCTTGAAAAGCCCTCATCATGAAGCAAAGCCTCAGCCGGTGATACCCATGTCCCACCTTTGATCTCTGAATGCAAAACTGGAGAGGTATAGATAACTTTGTAAATTTGTTCCACAAGAATACTCCAGGGTTCCTCAAATAAACCAGTTGGCCATAAAGAATAATACAGTATTGTGGAGTCTGTAAGTGTCCGCAACGCCAGCAACAGTTCTCTGAACAATGGAGCAACAGCATCTTCCAGCAGTAGCCTGTTCCAATCAGAACGGAGCTTACCACCCCTGTCCATGTCAGCTCCATACCAAATGTCACGTCGATTGGACGAAACTTCAAAATAACCATTCACATGCACAGATAGTCCGGTCCTTACTGGCAAAGGAAGAAAACAGAATGCATGACCTTGTCTGAGATTAATATCCTGTAAAATTCAGTAATTGCCATAAAGCGTAAAAACAGGGAAAACACTATGAAGCAAAAAACCAAAATACTGGAATAATGCGCCAAGCATTAGGAAAATGTGCTACAGTGCCAGAACATGATGTTCATTTTGCAACATAAATCAAACAAATTATTTGCAGTTCTAGGAACTATGTCTCATCATTGAAGTGTATAGGTGCAGACTTCATCACTGAACATAAAACAAAAAGAACTACAGATTATATAGAACCACTCTTTTACATAAGGGCATTGTCGTTGATGTAATTTCTTTTTATTTACTTTTTGCAATGAAGCAACAGCAGATAACAACAGTTTGGGCCCAGCTGTTGCCACCGAACTACCGAAGAGCATACCAATGAAAGAAATGGTCACTACATTAGCCACAGCTAATAGGCCAAAAAAATGCATGCAATTCTATGAGTTGTGGTCACGCACCCATCTTAATAGTTTAAGTGCAAAATCAGATGGAAACTAACAAGCTTTACAGTTCACACAATCACATTCACAAGTTCCATTCCATTAACAAGGCATGCATTGATAACAACTATTATGGTCACGAGTCAATCAAAAGCAGGAAACATGTCAAAGAGAAAAAAATATGTCCATGGTTTGTAAACTGAACAAAAAGCAATTTCTACATAGCTACAGGAGCATAGCTAGTCTAGGCTGGTAAACTGAAAATGAATCGAGAATTACCTCAGGCTCCACTTTGGAGATGCAAGCAGCAACAGAAGCCCAGGGCAGTAGGTGAAGATCATATTCCTTGGCAGCACCAGTTGCAAAAATACCTATTTTACTTAATGCAGATGCCATTCCCTGTACAATAAAATAGGTATGGCTCTTTTTCTCAAACTTGTTCCCCAGGAATGAAAGCAATTTCTACATAGCTACAGGAGCATAGCTAGTCTAGGCTGGTAAACTGAAAATGAATCGAGAATTACCTCAGGCTCCACTTTGGAGATGCAAGCAGCAACAGAAGCCCAGGGCAGTAGGTGAAGATCATATTCCTTGGCAGCACCAGTTGCAAAAATACCTATTTTACTTAATGCAGATGCCATTCCCTGTACAATAAAATAGGTATGGCTCTTTTTCTCAAACTTGTTCCCCGGGAATGCCTCCGATACAAAATCCATAGAAAAGGAATCTATCTTCTGCTCAACAGATTCAGCAGAAGTGCCAGAGAACCTGATTAGAGCTTGGCGATGCCATGACAATTTGTCATCCTGTGATTGTAAGGCGCAAGAGTATACTATTTTTGGCTCACCCATATCAGGTTCCCACACATACATTTCAAGTGCGAGGACATTTTTAAGAAAAAGCAAGTTGTATACAGCTTCTTCGTACAGTTGAGCGAAAAGAGATAAGATATCATCCTCTGTGTACACTTGTCTTGATAACCGGCTAGAGGATGCTTGCTCAGCATTCCGCAAAGGGAAACGGAACAAGGTTCCTTGAAATGGCGCTTTCATGTCGCAGCCAAATGCACGATAGGGCGAGAGCTGGTCACCGTACAATGTAAGTGCCGTAGAACTGACATAGTCTATGCGCTTCCCAGGATTTGCCGCCGACACATTTGGAAGGTAAGCGCCCTGAGGATCAAACATGACAACATACTTGCCGCTCACGAATGATGGCAAGTCGGTCAAGTGGTACACCGAGTTGAAACCAATGCTGCAGAAACATAAACCATGGGTTACTACGGGGGTGCATGAGCATCAACAAAACAGTTCGAATAACATGCTTCAGAAGTTTTATAGAGATAACAACTTAGTAAACGCATGGCCCTGGTTTCTAGAACTACTATGTATAATAAAACATTTGCATCCCTCTGTGCTTCAGATCAGATAGAAAGGCAAACATAACAAAATGAGTAACAAGGGCAGCAATCGAACTGAACTTAATCACATGGCAAATGAACTTGTGCAGGGGCATCGACAATATCCATACTAAGCATTTTGAAGCATTCGCTTACAACCATTAGTGATCACGATCATGGGGCACATATTGAAACGGTCATGGCATCAGAACACAAAACAGCAGCAGCAGCATTCATAGGTGACAACGCCACTAGAAAATGAACACGCACTGGTTCAATCCCAATAGTCGGGAAGCTCAGATTGCAATTGGCAGCTCCGAGCAGAGCTCGGTGGGGGCGACTAGTGAGGGGGAGAGAGGGAGGGGACAGAGAGCGCGCATACCCGAAGCGGCCGGTCTTCCAGGCCTGGGAGGCCTTCTTGCTGCCGCCGATGCGGGAGATGCTGGCGAAGTCGTCGTCGGTGAAGGCGGCGTCGTTGTGGGCGAGCAGGGCGGGGCC
>NW_024115069.1:0-11376 GCF_003073215.2 Triticum urartu | reverse complement strand
GCCAGGAGCGAGGCCCATTGGTCCCGGTTCATCCCACCAACCGGGACCAAAAGGTCCAGATGAACCGGGACCAATGGCCCACGTGGCCCGGCCGGCCCCCTGGGCTCACGAACCGGGACCAATGCCCCCATTGGTCCCAGTTCTGGACTGAACCGGGACTAATGGGCTGACCCGGCCTGGACCAAAACCCTGTTTTCTACTAGTGCTACTAGAACAAGGACAGAGGAACTACAGAGTAACGTGAGAGAGAGGGGCACCAAGGGCTTGGTGTGTGCTCTTAGGGCGCCCCCTCCCCTCTATATATAGGTGGAGGGGCATGGGGAACAACCCCTCCAAGCCCTAGGGCGCAACCAAGGGGGAGAGGACTTGGACTCCATGTACAATCCTATTCCTACTAGGACTCCCCTTTTTTCCTTCCCTAGCCACATGGAGTTTTGAGGACTTGGTACGCCTAGCCCAATAAGGATAGGACGCCTCCCCTCAGCCCATGCCAACCCTTGGGTCATGGTGGACGCACTTGTGGACTTCCGGAACCTTCTAGAAGCTTCATGGTACAATACCGAAAAAACTGCATCTTTTTTCGGAACCCAAAATATGACTTCCCATATATAATCTTTACCTCTCAACCATTCCGAGACTCCTCGCAACGTCCGGGATCTCATCCGAGACTCTGAACAACATTCGGTTACCAATCATCAAATATCCCAATACTACTCTAGCGTCAACGAACGTTAAGCATCCGACCCTACGGGTTCGAGAATCATGTAGTCATGACCAAGACACCTCTTAGATCAATAACCAATAGCGGGACATGGATGCCCATATTGATTCCTACATATTCCACGAAGATCTTTTATCGGTTGAACCATGATGTCAAGGGTTTGTTTAATCCCGTATGCAATTCCCTTTGTCTGGCGATATGTTACTTGCCCGAGATTCAATCGTTTGTATCTCCATACCTAGTTCAATCTCGTTACCGGCAAGTCTCTTTATAATCGTTCCATAACTCATTAGTCACATTGCTTGCAAGCTCTTTAAGATGTTGTATTACCGAGAGGGCCCAGAGATATCTCTCTGTCATACCGAATGACCAATCCCAGTCTCGATCCATGCCAACCCAATAGACACCTTTGGAGATACCTGTAGAGCACCTTTATGATCACCCAGTTACGAAGTTACGTTTGGATACACACTAAGTATTCCTCCGGTGTCAGGGAGTTACACGATCTCATAAGGTAGAAATGTCTCATAAGGAGGTTTAGAAGTGGAAGTTCCATTAAACACATTTTAAATGTAAAATTTCACCTACATGTATAAAAAGTAAATGGAGATTTATTCTTTTTGGTAAACTAAATACCTATAAACTAAACCTTATTTACTATTCATTGGACTTGTTTTCATATTTCTTGTGATACATTAATGTTTACAATATTTTGGGATGCTTGATTATATATGTTTACATATCTTATGCATAATGGGTGAGGCTAAAAGAACACAATATTGCCGACTAGATATAAAAGTTCTTTCGGCGCCGCATTTATTACTCACACATCCCCATGGATATGAGATAAGGTTTGAACCTTTTAATGCATTAGTTCAGCAGATCGATTAGCTTTTTGCACATCCCACAATTTCCTTAGTTTCAATGTCAGGTGTGACACTTGGCTACAACTATATGGAAGGAAAACGTGGCACTCAAACCCTTGCGACGTGGCCCCGCTGCAAAGTGACAACTATTTCCTCGTTTTCCTCTTATAAAATCTGGGTTGCCTCCTTTCCATTGCCAAGGACCCTAATTGTCCACCATATCTCCTTGTGAAATCTCTCCCATAATAACCAAAAACTCTTACAAACCAACCATAAGTGGGTTTTATTTTCAGGAACAAGATGCATGTCATAGATTGGACTATGAGAGGGCAAGAGCGGTGTTGGTATGCCAACAACGAGAACAAGGAAGAGGAGGAGATGTCACAATTCAAGAAGTTGAGCCAAGTGAGTATATGTCGGTGTTCATTTGTGTCCTCAAAGAGTGAATTCTTCTTCTTTATTTACCGCTTTCAATTTCCGATTCTTTCTAGCCACTTCGTACTATGCACGCAGTTGTTTGTGTGGTTTTACGGACATCTTGTTTTTGTGTTCTTCAATTCACTTGGGATATGCAATCTAGTTTGCGATATATATTGTTTAGGTGTTGTATCATTTATGATAGATATAGCTAGCAAGAAGGTTGATTCCATCATGTGTACATGTTTTGATATTCAAGGGTTTTTAGGTGAGATTTTCACGAGGAACATAATAGTTATGTTTAATCTATTTTAAGGAAGTACGAGTTTAAATTATGTGCTTTTTCACATGTTCCATTACCCTCCCTCTCGTTGTTATCTCAATATTTACACAAACATTGCATGTCATGACATAAATCCAGTGCAAAAGAATTTGTGTGGTGTTAACCATGTATATTGCATCTAAACAACAAGATCTTCAATTTAGGTATGAAGAATCTTTGCAATAACAAAATTTGTGAACTACAATTCCTCGATCAAGAAGGGTCGTTTGTTAGACTAAACACCAGTTGTCACATGCTTCATGTGCTTTTAGCGTATCTCCTCAATCACATCACAACTTCTCAATGGCTAACACTTCAATTTCAGCCATTAGTATAAAAAGTTTAGGGAACATCCCTTATTCTTCCAAGCATGAGTAGAAGGTCTGCCATTCCACATAATATGAAGAAAAATTACTCTCAAGTTAGTAGAAATGATTGGCTAGAAACTAAACACAAACGGCTTGCAAAAACTAGGCTTGGTACCTCCACTCTACTGATCTAGGCAAGGACTAGCACTAATTTTGGAACCCCCTTGTACATTAAATACATACACCAAATAGATTAGCGCTTATTAATGTTCTTTCAAGTATATCTATACGGTCAAAGTTTGTCTAATATAGCAATATAGCAAAAAAATATGAAAAAATGTGCAGGCATGTTAGAGTCGGTTGAAGTGCAATCTATTATTTAACACCCTCGCAAAAACTCTATTATGTAACACAATTAACAAATTAGTTTTTGAAATATAGGAGGTACCATATTTCAGGCCTTCACTACTATCTAATTATATTTAATCCTTAGTTTTGAATGTTTAGTTGCACATAGTTCTAGGATTGATGTACCTGTATCATATATTCATGATATCATCTAGTATAACACTTACTCATCAAGGTTTACTCTACGCAGATAAGATGTGGTAGTCCTATGTGCGTGAAAGGTGGTTGGTGTGGTGCATAGTGGCCTTCTACAACTTTAGTATCTTGAGCATAAATTATGAACCTCCTTGAACACTAAACAAAGATAAGTGCATGCATCCATTTTGGAAAAATAACATTAAATGCACATACATAGACATGTGGGACAATAGATTTCGTCAGTTATTGTCCACATGACCTTAGTATGGGATTATGTAAATAGTCTCCAAAAATAGGCCCGACTAATTTTGTTCTATCAAAACTGAAGTAAGTGCCCATAAAAAAAATCATAAACTCATCAGCGTAGCACTTATGTTAAGGTTTAACCATTCCATCCAAATGATTCAAAGTAAGTGAGAGAGAGGGACAGAGAAAGAGAGAGAGAATTACACTTTCAGTTTAGAGTGTAAGCTTCTCTAACTATGAAACTGGCATCAAGATATCCCTTTAGTTTATAATTATCCTCTCTAGGCACTCAACCAACATTATTTTGAGTTTAGGAGTGTATTTAAGGTAGATTATTATAGAAGATTTGTGGTTGGCCTTGTCTAAGAAAATCCTTTTAGGGGCTATATAGATTGAAAACTCAAGGTACAAACATACATAAAACACAACGAATTTGACAAGAATGCAAATGCTTGCAAACTTAGTTTTCTTGAAGTCCTTTTTGCCTCGAGGGCCTGGTGGTTTGGGTCGGGGCGAGGGGTAGTCCTTTCCACACAACGCATGAAAATTCCTTGATCCTAGTCCAATGAGTGGGAAAATGTGGTTCACTGAATGGTGAATCTCCTACAAAGCTACTGACAAATAAATCTATAGTTTTAAAATATTCTTTAAAGAATAAGAATCTTAAAGCAATTATGATTCATATATTCATTTTTAAGTTCTTAAACAATTTAAGTAATTATTTGAAAGAGATAAGATGCACTTAATTAGTTATCCTTTGTTCCATAATATAGTTCCTGTACTTTTGCAAAAATCACGCGTTGTCAACTTTGACTAAGTTTGTTGATAGAAATATCTCTACAATAAGAAAATAAAAATCATTAGGTACATTGTGGAATATAATTGTATGTTGTATTTATTTAGTATTAATATTGTTGATATTTTTCTTTCTAAAATTTCTCAAACTTCAAGAAGCTTTGAGTTTTGAAAATAATAATGATAATATATATGCACTATATTTTGGCAAGCACACGAGGGTTGGGGGTCTAATATATTTTACTATCAAATGGGTTTTCTTACTATAACAACACCTACCGGATATATAACACGCTCTTGATAATCATGTCATGGGATATCACCAAGACTAACTTATAGTCCTATTGACCTCACAAGCTTGTCAATACGTGCTTGTACTAAGAATATCATGATATACGAAATTCATAACTATAAATTACACATTTATCTTATTAGAGACTTAGTTTTTTCTGTCTCGATACGTCAAACACATGTTAAGTTACTTCCATACCAATGTATTAGGATACTTCAAATTGCAATGTCGGAAATAAAATCAGAGATGAGATATTTAAATTTGGGTTAAATGCTCAACTTCTAGTGCAAGGTCAGTTGAAACTGATCCCCATATGTAAATGCCACATATGAAGGCAAATACATGGCTTTTTGTTAGTAATTTGAGACTTTGGTAGAAATTGTGTATGTCCTTTTCTTCAGTGGACATGATTCTTACAGTTGACGCCTTACTTGGGGTTCAACACAGCTGTGGTGAATAACCATTGGGAATTAATGGGGTCTTCCAGTGGTTCCATCTAATTGTTTTGAAACAAATATTTATGTCCGGTAACTCATCCATCCTAGCATGTACTATTATTCCAAGTTTAATGTCATGTAGTATTTTACGTATTTCGTATATGGGGGCAAGGTTGTCCGAATCACAATTCCGAGTCAGATCAGAAATCCTAAAGTAAGATCACAAATCTTTGGATAACAACAACTAAAAATTCAAATAATAGATTCTACTTATAGGAATTATAGAACCATTCCGATTGATTTAGATTGTGAAGGAACATAATCTCACGATCGAATTGGGATTCTAACAACCTTGTTTGTGGGAAAGTAAATATATTTTTGTTGTCTGTATAATATTACGTTTCCTAGTAAATTGTTCGTTGTTTACTATTGATGCGCAAGTGGGAAATAACAAGTTAAAGTAAATTTATTTTTTTATTGTATTGTATCTCTGTGACACAATTATATTTGTATTGCCTCTTTGTAACACTTTCTTTTACAATTCACCACAACAGTCAAATGAAGGTTATGATGTGGTAAATGAGCTCTTCTCTTGGCAACCCATTCGTGGACGTGGGCCATTAGGTTTAAAGTTAACGAAAACACCTGCTCTTTTGGAGCTTATACAAAAGAAGCTCACATTAACCTCCAAAGGAAAAGGAAAGCAAACAACATGTGACGTACAAACAATATCTACTGCAATACAAGGAAGGAAGCCCCGTTCACAAAAGTTGCAGGCTTCCAATTTTCAAGCTTCCTCTCTTAGAATTGGGGACTGGGAGGTAATTTTGCTTTGACTCATGTAATTTTTGTCTAATGTACACTAGGTGAAACACCTAAGTTTTGCTCTTAGTTTGGTATTAAATGTAGATATAATATTTCTTTATCTTTTTCTGAAAAAATAGGATAGCCGTCGACTTCTACTTCAAATGCACACAACCATTGTTACACTTGTTTACTTTATTTTCAAACTTTGTTTCTGTTGCTATGAGTTATTACTAATATTTTTAAACAATTGTGAGGCAATATCGTCTTTGAATTGGATTTACTAAAGTAAAGATGACAAAAACTTATGATATTGTAGTTTTATTACACTAGTAAAATATGTCCTTGAATATTGGCTGAGTGCTAAGACTACTTTTATACATTGATAGTGGAAATCAATATATGAAGGAGATATTGTTGCAAAATTTTATATTTCCAAGAATAAATTGGCATGGGAAATACTCCATGAAGGTCTGAAGAGCAAGATAGAGATAAAATGTTCAGACATATGTGCCTTGAGAATAACTTGTCCCAAAGATTTACCCGGGATGCTGGATATTATGGTAAGTGAAAGGGTGTGTGTCGCATATTCTTAAAATTATCCTGTTAATATGTGCAAATTGCTTTGGTCCCATAAAGTAAGTTGAAGCATGTGATGCATTTAATACTATATAACATTTGTCAGAACATAATAATGAACAAACTGTAATGGTAACCAAAGTAGATGTCCGTTCTCTATTGTTGTACCATTGCACACTACTCCCTCTGTCCCAAAATATAAGAACGTTTTTGACACTGGAATGGAGGAAGTACTATTTAATTCTCAACTGTTACTAGTTATTATTTTATTGGTTTTACTAGTTATATGTTACCTGTCCAATTAGGTGTCCGCGGTGCCACAATTTTTCATAGAAACCAATCCACAGCCACGCAGGAGCACCAGGTGGCTTGCAACTACGGATTTTACTGGTGGACAAGCAAGTACGCACAGGTAATATATAATATATGTATAATTAGGATGAAATGATCATTACCAAAGCAATAATGAATGATTTTACACACCACACTTGGAAAATCTCCTTTTTCCGAGCTAACTCAGTGGAAGCATTGTGTGTTCAATAATAATTATGAAATTATATAATTAATTAGGAAACCAGGCTAAAGCTAGATACAAATCACACACGCCCACCGCTCGCGCTCCACCAAGCACAATGACACACTAATGTATGCCGACAAAAAAGTTTCCCACCATGTCATGCCATCCTCGCACCATCCAACAAGCGAGCCAAATCTGGCGAGCTTACCCAAGGGTGGAGATGAAGACTCCGATATGCCTTTAGGAAGCACGGACAACAAAACATCATGCCCCACCACACCATGCCACTCTATGCCATCACCAACGAACGGAAAGAGAAACCAAACCCACCATGGGAGAAGTGGGTTTAGGACTTTGCCCGCGGTGAATGTGTGCCTCTAGAACTCTGCATTGCGTAGAACCCCGTACACTCTAAAGACCAACTCATCCCGGGGGCTTCCAATCATCTCGATACCTACTCAATCGCCATGCCCTATGTACCTATCCTTCAACTCCATCTGGAATGGATGCCTTGATATCCACCGAGCGCACCACATTGCGCATGCCACGCTTGCCTCGTAGTCTAATCTATCTGTCACCGACTAATACATCCACGAGCAACACACCGCGATCCAAGCCAGCACCACCCCAACATCCATGCAAATCTAACTAAAAGCATCACGTCAGCCTAGCCGGCGACCTTAATTCTGTTTCATCACGTGAAACACTCCAACAATAGAAAAATCAGTAGCTCCACCTCTTAGAACCATCACGGTCCGCCTTATGGAGTTCTCGCTCCGAAGTGTGGGTACAATTCCTTCACCCTCCATTGGGTGAGAATTGTCGCCCTCCATCGTCTACCGCGTCATGACATGAGAGGAAGACCTCGCTTCCACCACTATCGTGCTGGCTTCTCCAAGCTATTCTGTGGGTCAGACCGTGGGGGGAGGGGCGTATTTCCCACCTCTTATTCTCGTTCTCTGTTGCATTCTAAATTGCATAGTGCTAATGACAATTAAACATATATTTAACATATCTCCATAAGAAAACATATATTTAACATATCTAGTAGGTAAATTGAAATAATCACACACAAACAATTAGTATCCTCAATATATCAGTTCATATTTTAGTATTTCATATTGATTGGATAGACAATATACAAAATAGATTTCAGATACTTATGCACTGACATAACTAATGCGCTAAGAAAACAAAAAACTATAGTGTATATATAGACCCTAAACAAACTAAATGTTATTGTCCCAACAATTACGTTAAAATATCCTTTGGATGACCAAGCTCTAGATACATTTCTTTCACTATTCCCTTTAGCATTTACAAAAATGTTGGAAGGGTCGAAGGGGTTCCATTTAAAGTGTGCACGCGCGTGTGTCTGGGTTTTTTTTTTGGGGGGGGGGGCTTATATACTCTCAGGTCTACGGCTAAAATGTAGTGATAATTCCAATTTAATTCTAATAGATTATTTTATTTTGCGGGGTCTACCTCAGAGTTGGAACGAATTAATGTTCTTTACATAACATGGCGTTTGATGTTATCTGCACACTACTACATGTACATATCTGAATAAACTAGCTTGGTTTCAATTTCTATACATTTGCATTATATTGGTTGGTGAAGATTTTTTTCCTTTTACTGCTTTCAGTAGGCATGTTCTACAGTGTGGCCCAGGGATAATGGACAAGCACATTGAGAATCTCCTCCACAAAGACCAACGTCTATATTTATTAAGTCAGAGCACCGAAAATTCATATCGTAGCAATTATGACAACCTGTTTGAGACTGGACAAACTCGGCAGTCATTGCCACTTCAACCGATGCCAACTGGAACAATGACATTAGGGCTAAATGATTCTGGAGCCCTGCAAGGTGTACACTTTCAAAGCTCAGGTAAACTTCAGAAGTAAGACTTTCAGAAAGTTTGCTTTATAGATACATCGCTGACTATGCACAAGATTTGAGTAATTAGTAATGCACGAGAGTTGAGTAATTAGTAGTAGCGGATAACTAATCTGACCAGTTGTGTACTTCAGGGCAGCGAGCTCCACTGAAGGAGGACATGCTTAACTGGAAATACTTTTTGGGCACGCCTCTCGGGTCACAACCTACCTCCATGTCCAACTCTAATGCCGGTATCATGTATAGTAACTCTGGAAACCGCTTCGACAATCACATCAGTTCATGGAACTTATCTCCCAGTGCTGATTACTCATCATTGCGTGAGATGTATGACTTGAATGGCAGCCATACCTTGTTGCCGAGTAACAGCAACCTATCATCGGAGACAATGACACTTGAGCAGCTACGAGAAAACTTATTGAGCGACAACGAGATCGTGAATGTGGTGGACGAAGAGGATCTCATGAGCATGGTGAACTCCCTTTCCTGTTTGACTGGGCAGAGTTCCCACTCCCAGGCAAACAATAATCTGGTCGCTCCTCCTCCTCTAGATCTTGAACCAACCCAAGTCATCAACGTTCCTCCTCCTGGAAGCAGCCCTCCATGGACGGAGTGGCCAGGCTCACCATGAGAGCAATCGATGGAGGCACATGAACATTATTATTATGTGTGTGTGGGTGTGCTTGTGGCATAAAACATAAAATTGTTGGACCGATGGTTATTGTAATGTCGACATGTTGTTTTACTTTGTGTTTTGTTGTGATAGACTTCAGTGTGGACCTATAAGAGTGGTGATAATGCTTTCATGGGACCTGAAAGCCCAAACTTATGTTTTAATCACAATAGCGTCAATGAATAAATGTTATATGAATATTGTGCAAAATCATAGTGTTGACATAAACCTGATATTTATGTACCATATCTTGTTTCATATGTACTTCTGAAACCATTAATAAGCCCCAAATTATGGCAATAGGTGCATTTTGTTTGGACGACAACAATCAACAACTACATCTTATCTTTTGGGCCAATCAAAGTTTGACACTGCGTTCCCAAATCGAAAAGAATGTTGACAGTATGAGAACCTTGATTTAGGTCCAAGGAAAAGCTAGACTCAAACTTGAGAAATAGAGACCAAGGAGGCAAGGACATGAGGCAGAAGTTTCACGCAATTGAAAGATGGAGGCAGTTGCAAGGGAGAAACATGTAGGCAAAACATATTGCCATACGGAGACGGTTCGGTAATTGCATCAATGATTTTTTTACAAAGTTTTATTGACTAAAATGAAGCATCAGTTGGATACAAACACAATGAATACACGCTCGGCCATCGCATAGCCAGAATGAACACAACAAGTAACGGCGCCAGATTGGTGTCACGCCCCAAGCAAATAGTGTATGCATAGCGCCATACACAGTCGCTGTACCTATAACCAATGAAGGGTCAGCCGGCCAGTCCCCAGGACTGTGTGGGGCCTGGTTCCACGCCTGCACACGCGCGCGCGCACGCGCTCGGACACATGCACGCACATACATGCAGACAAATAAACACGTCGGCATATAGCAAAGTCATAAGATAGAAGCGATGCCTAAGCGCGAAAAAAACTCCGAAGCGATCAAAACAACGATTGACAAGCTGGAACAACAACCATATACAAAACAATCATCTTTTGACACCATAAGGACAACGTGAAGTAAATATGCCCTAGAGGCAATAATAAAGTTGTTATTTTATATTTCCTTATATCATGATAAATTTTTATTATTCATGCTAGAATTGTATTAACCGGAAACTTGATACATGTGTGGATAGATAGACAAAACACCGTGTCCCTAGTAAGCCTCTACTAGACTAGCTCATTAATCAAAGATGGTTAAGTTTCCTAACCATAGATATGTGTTGTCATTTGATGAACAAGATCACATCATTAGGAGAATGATGTGATGGACAAGATCCATTTGTTACCTTAGCATATTGATTGTTCAGTTTTATTGCTATTGCTTTCTTCATGTCATATACATATTCTTTTGACTATAAGATTATGCAACTCCCAGATACCGGAGGAATACCTTGTGTGCTATCAAACGTCACAACGTAACTGGGTGATTATAAAGATGCTCTACAGGTATCTCCGAAGGTGTTTGTTGGGTTGGCATAGATCAAGATTAGGATTTGTCACTCCGAGTATCAGAGAGGTATCTCTGGGCCCTCTCGGCAATACACATCATAATAAGCCTTGCAAGAAATGTGACTAATGAGTTAGTTACGGGGTGATGTATTACGGAACGAGTAAAGAGACTTGCCGGTAACGAGATTGAACTAGGTATGAAGATACCGATGATCGAATCTCAGGCAAGTAACATACCGATGACAAAGGGAATAACGTATGTTGTCATTACGGTACGACCGATAAAGATCTTCGTAGAATATGTGGGAACCAATATGAGCATCCAGGTTCCACTGTTGGTTACTGACCGGAGAGGTGTCTCGGTCATGTCTACATAGTTTTCGAACGCGTAGGGTCCGCACGCTTAACGTTTGATGACAATTTTGTATTATGAGTAATGTGATTTGGTGACCGAATGTTGTTCGGAGTCCCGGATGAGATCACAGACATGACGAGGAG
>NW_024115068.1:0-16893 GCF_003073215.2 Triticum urartu | reverse complement strand
GTGACCGCCCCCAAGGGTTTCCAAAGTGTACGGGTTCGGTGACCGCCCCCAAGGATTGCCATTTGTACGGGTTCGGTGACCGCCCTCAAGGGTCCCTTAGTGGAATCACGGCATCTTGCATTGTGCGAGGGCATGAGGGTTGTGAACTTTGGGATACATCATCGTCTCCGCGTGCCTCGGTTATCTCTTACCCGAGCCCTTTACTTATGCACTTTACTTTGTGATAGTCATATTGTTTCTTGTCATATATCTTGCTATCACTTAGTTGCTTATCTTGCTTAGCATAAGTTGTTGGTGCACATAGGTGAGCCTAGTTGTTTTAGGTTTTGTGCTTGACAAATTAACCGGTAGGTTTATTCCGCATTTGTTCAAGCCTAAACCGTAATTATTTTAAAACCCCTATTCACCCTCCCCCCCACCTCTAGGCGACATCCACGATCTTTCACCACATCCTAGCCCCCTTTTGATAGTAGTGGCAATGCCTATGGACTCAATGTGATATTGGATCACTAAAATGAAAATGTATTCCATTTGGAGGGA
This sequence comes from Triticum urartu, assembly GCF_003073215.2. Taxonomy (NCBI): domain Eukaryota; kingdom Viridiplantae; phylum Streptophyta; class Magnoliopsida; order Poales; family Poaceae; genus Triticum; species Triticum urartu. The sequence goes on along the minus strand of NW_024115068.1, from coordinate 16,353 downwards.
AGCCTTTCAGTTCCAAGTTTGGAGGAGAGAAGGACATTTGACCATGTCAAAAGCTTCCAAAGTCAGTTTTAGAAGGACACCATAGACTCTTTTACTCTATCCAGTTTTTTTAGTGTTTCATGGGGAATCAGTATCCCCTCAAATTTGTATCTCCCTTTTAGGAAGGTTGTTTGAGAACACTAATCCCCCCTTTTATGACTGCAATTAGTGTTTAACCATGACCTTACTGATTATCTCAAAGACAAGATTCAAGAGACATATTGGCCTATACTTCCGCATTCTTTCAAGAAGACACCATTGTCATCTTGGCCAATATGTCTCTTGAATCTTGTCTTTGAAATAATCACCAAGGTCATGGTTCAAAAACCTTGTTTTATTCATCTTGGTGTCATCTCACCCCGTGGCAGCCCAAAAACCTTGTTTTATTCGTCTTCTTTTTGACCACCTTCTCCATATTGTACGTGCTCACCTCCTTCTACTTGTCAGTGTTGAGGCTACCGTTAAGTCTATATCAACCATTGCCTCCCACTCCTCCTCGAATGAAATCGAGCTCGACATTGTGATGATGTAATATCCTGCGATCTATTGTAGGAGAAAACCAGACGCTATCACAAAGATTTATATCATTGTGCCTCGGATAGAGACCTTCTTGAACGCGGTGACCGTAACACAATTTGTAGAGTGCACCTACTCTTTATTAGCTAATGATAGTTTGATGAATACAAATTTCCTTGGGGGAACTATTAGCCAAATGTTACGGCCAACTGAAGGTACAAAGCGCTACGAGCTAGGTTATGAGCATATTTTTTGACTTCATGTTCTCGTGCATGAAATGAACTTCCCGAAAAGCCTTATCCCTCCCTTGTACCATCAAAATGTGTCCATACAAAATCGATGACGATGCCTGAAGAATCATCACAACAACCCGACAATCTCTTGTAATTGTGATTTTATGTAATATGGGATATTCCGCTACAACGCCTCTCAACATGCCAATGCTTGCATTGTGCGAGGGTGTGAGGAGATTACGGTGGCCCTAGTGGCTTCTTGGGGAGCATTGTGCCTCCACACCGCTCCAAACGGAGATTAGCATCCGCAAGGGTGTGAACTTTGGGATACATCATCGTCTCCGCGTGCCTCGGTTATCTCTTACCCGAGCCCTTTACTTATGCACTTTACTTTGTGATAGTCATATTGTTTCTTGTCATATATCTTGCTATCACTTAGTTGCTTATCTTGCTTAGCATAAGTTGTTGGTGCACATAGGTGAGCCTAGTTGTTTTAGGTTTTGTGCTTGACAAATTAACCGCTAGGTTTATTCCGCATTTGTTCAAGCCTAAACCGTAATTATTTTAAAACGCCTATTCACCCTCCCCCCCACCTCTAGGCGACATCCACGATCTTTCACCACATCCTAGCCCCCTTTTGATAGTAGTGGCAATGCCTATGGACTCAATGTGATATTGGATCACTAAAATGAAAATGTATTCCATTTGGAGGGAAGCCTTTCAGTTCCAAGTTTGGAGGAGAGAAGGACATTTGACCATGTCAAAAGCTTCCAAAGTCAGTTTTAGAAGGACACCATAGACTCTTTTACTCTATCCAGTTTTTTTAGTGTTTCATGGGGAATCAGTATCCCCTCAAATTTGTATCTCCCTTTTAGGAAGGTTGTTTGAGAACACTAATCCCCCCTTTTATGACTGCAATTAGTGTTTAACCATGACCTTACTGATTATCTCAAAGACAAGATTCAAGAGACATATTGGCCTATACTTCCGCATTCTTTCAAGAAGACACCATTGTCATCTTGGCCAATATGTCTCTTGAATCTTGTCTTTGAAATAATCACCAAGGTCATGGTTCAAAAACCTTGTTTTATTCATCTTGGTGTCATCTCACCCCGTGGCAGCCCAAAAACCTTGTTTTATTCGTCTTCTTTTTGACCACCTTCTCCATATTGTACGTGCTCACCTCCTTCTACTTGTCAGTGTTGAGGCTACCGTTAAGTCTATATCAACCATTGCCTCCCACTCCTCCTCGAATGAAATCGAGCTCGACATTGTGATGATGTAATATCCTGCGATCTATTGTAGGAGAAAACCAGACGCTATCACAAAGATTTATATCATTGTGCCTCGGATAGAGACCTTCTTGAACGCGGTGACCGTAACACAATTTGTAGAGTGCACCTACTCTTTATTAGCTAATGATAGTTTGATGAATACAAATTTCCTTGGGGGAACTATTAGCCAAATGTTACGGCCAACTGAAGGTACAAAGCGCTACGAGCTAGGTTATGAGCATATTTTTTGACTTCATGTTCTCGTGCATGAAATGAACTTCCCGAAAAGCCTTATCCCTCCCTTGTACCATCAAAATGTGTCCATACAAAATCGATGACGATGCCTGAAGAATCATCACAACAACCCGACAATCTCTTGTAATTGTGATTTTATGTAATATGGGATATTCCGCTACAACGCCTCTCAACATGCCAATGCTTGGAGGGTTTACAGATAGGACAATTCCTCGAAGAACAGTGTAGATGCTCCCAAGAAGACACCGTTGTCATCTCTTGTCACTGCCACCAGCAAACCAACACACATATTCTTATATATCCCTGCGTCGACATTGATCTTCGTAGTTCTTGGTCTTGGTGTAGTCCCATCTAGGATGACCGCAACACGATTTGGCCCATAGGAATTTTGGTGAAGAAGCTCAGTTTTGTGCTTGATGCATGAAGCATAGTTTTGTTCTGGTGCATAACCTAATGCAGCCAGCATAGGGCGCTCCTCCTCATCCTTTATAGCGTCGATTGGGGAACCAACACCCATGCGATAGTTATTGGGCCGTAGTCCATTAGCGCCGCTCTCGCTACTTCGCTCGTGTGGTTTAGCTAGCCAAAATTTTGTTTGCGCTAGCTGCTAGCTAAAAAAGCAGCTCTCAGTTTTTTGGGTATAATTTTAAAAATCCACATATTCAAATAAAATGCTTCTGAGTTTGAAAGGTTCAAAAATAAAAAAGTTCATGAATTCAAAAAAAATCATGAATTAAAAAAATTCATGATTTTAAAAAATTCCACGAACTCAAAAAATGTTCACGAATTATAAAAAATGTAAATTAAAAAATTCTGACGAATTAGAAAAAACGAATTTGAAAAAGTTTCACCGATTTTAAAAATGTTCAGGATTGTTTTTAAAAGTTCATGGATTTTTAAAGTTAAAATTTAAAACTAAAAAAATGAACAAAAACCTGCCCCCAAAAGAAGAAAAAACCGGTTATTCACAAAACGAGAGCGAGCCTTCCGAGCCCATTACAGGCGATACAGATAGTCCAGCCCACTAGCTGTGCCTTCGGCGAAAACAGTAGAAACCGGCGCTCCTCGGGCCAAAAAAAAGCAGCACGTAGCGCGTGGGTAAGGAATTTCTTCGCGTGCACCCAAACGGAGTACATAATTCCAAAAAGACCCTCCCCCGGGCCAACGCCACGCCATTACTACCGTCCAACGCTAGTCCAAGCTCCACACGATTTCCCCAACCGGAGACTCGGACAGACAGGGTCGCCCAGATCGGAGCAGATGACGGCGGCAGCGGGAGCGGCGACCCGGCCGGCGCTGGTGGTGGGGGCGCTCGTGGCGGCGCTGATGATGCTGGGCTCGGAGGCGGTGTGGCTCGACCTGCCGCCCTCGGGGACCAAGTGCGTCTCCGAGGAGATCCAGCCCAACGTGGTGGTGGTCGCGGACTACATGCTCATGTACGAGGCCCACGCCACCGCCCACCCCACCGTCGCCGTCAAGGTAAGCGCGGCGCGATCCCCTCCCTTCGTCTTCGCATGTTTGCTTTCTTGTTCCAGTGGTTTGATCTTGATCTAGACCGGTGAACTCTCGCGTGTTGGGATCCAGGTGCAGGCGAATTTGGGGGCGATAGATACTAGCTTGTTTTAATTATTTGTGTTAAGTTTAGTTGGTGGATTGAACTTTTTGAGTCAAAATTAGAGCCTCCGTGGCAATTGAATTTGGGCATTTTTAGAAGAGAAAACTGACCAGCTTAAGTTAACATCTCCTAGAGAAGTCAACAGGCAAAAGTTTTACATTTAGTGTAAGTTGGTGCACAGGGTCTGTGCTATGTGGATTATGGTAAGGTTAAATGATGTTAATCCAGTACTCCAGTAGTTTGTCATGAATCTGCTCATATGCTCCAGTGCTTTGTTCTGGAGGAAGCAGCTGAGGTTTGAACCGTTGAGCTAGACATGGTGGACTTGATGCGAATTGACCCAAAGTGCCACTTCCTAGTTGCTTCACATCGGGGCAACATGCTGTGGACTGATAATTTCTATGCATGTAGCAATATCCCAAGTAACGTGACCTGCAGCTGCAGGACTCTTTGGGCACCTGGCACCTATTATTAGAATAGCATGGTCGTAGGTACTGAGACTAATAAAAGATGATTGGGGTTAAGAAAACAAGCGAGGGATGGATTGTTATTCATTATCACCGCTATGGATGGGCTGATGAGATTCTGGTAAGATGCAATCATGTTTGCATGTGGGCAGACGGATGAACATACAGGGAGATGACATAAGGTCCCACTTCTCACCCATCCTGTTGTAGATAATGAGAACTTCAGATTTCAGACTCATGATGTGTGTTGCGCAATCCAGGGAACCAGAGATTCGATGATACATGTGTATTGTAGCTCATAACTGGAAAAGTACCAGTAAGTAACTGGGATTAGCCACATGTTCACAACTCTGTCGTTCATATGTCCAAGAATTCTGCAAGCAACACATGGATGTTGTATTTTACTTTTGCGGTGCCTATGTTTTCTTCTGTAAAACTTTTGTGGTGGCTAAATGGTGCTTTGGCATGCTGAGTGTGTATGAATATGGTGACTTTTTTTGCTAATGTTCACACACATAATTAGCATAGCATGTCCATATATCAGTTAGTCTTATGGAATATTTTTTTAGAAATGATGATTTCTGAAGACAATTTTTTTTTCTTGCTTACTCATTTGTATTGTACATGTTTGTGTAGGTTACCTCACCATATGGCAATACTGTACATCACAAAGAAAATGCCACAGTGGGCCAGTTTGCATTTACAACTTCAGAAGCTGGAAACTACCTTGCTTGCTTCTGGCTAGACAGCGCAGAGAAAGGATCAGGAGTATCTCTAAATCTTGATTGGAAGATAGGGATTGCAACAAAGGACTGGGACTCTGTTGCCAAGAAGGAGAAGATTGAGGTGTGCCAATTATTTAAATACACCTAGTCCAAATGGCACTATACTTCAATGTAATGCATTGTTTTTTGTTCCTGATTATTTTAATCTGAAATTTCTGTGTTCAGGGTGTTGAATTAGAGCTCGCGAAACTTGAAGCTGCAGTGGAATCCATTCATCATAACTTATTATATCTCAAAGCAAGGCAAGTTATCTATTCTACTTTTTGTGTGTGTTTTAATAGCCAGACAACAGATTGTGGTCGTTGTGCTACGTTGCACCAGTCTATTTAGGTAGGGGAGTCTGTAGTCTGTACTATTTCCAGTTGGATGTTTTTATATAGGCTAAATATAAATATACTTTGAACTAACTGTTACATATAAAAGTTGGTGACTATGAAACTACAGCATTGTGATTTGTGAAACAGAACCTACGGGTCTCATCTGTCTTGGGCTGTAGATTGAGCTGCTATTTGAAGTTCTTAGGTGGTCTTACTGTTTTGTACTGGATGAGATATTTGGGATATGGACAAGCAAACCTACTAGCTTTACTTATCTTTACTACAATATAATATTTGGAACTGGCAATGCATAGCATAATGCGTGATCTTGATGTGTTTATGCAGGGAAGCGGAGATGCGGGAAGTGAGCGAGAAAACGAATTCCAGGGTTGCCTGGTTCAGCATCTTGTCACTGGGCGTGTGCGTTGTGGTCTCCGCTCTGCAGCTATGGCATTTGCAAGGCTTCTTCCAGAAGAAGAAGCTCATCTGAATTCACTCGTTTCACCATGTACTCCTGTGCTGTTAACTACCTTAGCAAGAGGACAGTTTTGTCGTATTTATTTCGACAAACTCATGTGATGGACAAAACAGTTCCCTGGTACAAGATACATGATTTCAATACCAAGCAGTTCCTTGGTGTTTGGTGCTTGATACATGATATTATGTGCAATAGAAATATTTTCAAATCTGCTACTTCTAGGATTATATTTGGCCTTTGTGTGTGACATAGTATATATAGATTGTGAAATTTTATCATTGTCTCATCTGAATTTCTTTTGGTACCAGGGAATTGAAATACTCCTAGTATTAAAATTTATTACCATCTACTCCCTTCGTTCCATAATATAGAAGCGTTTTTGATACTACGCTTTGACGGAGGGAGTATTTTCTTGCCGTGTGTTTGGTTGGGGGTAATTGGAGCTAGGGGAACTTCAAATCTATTGTTTGGCTGGAGGGATTGAGAATTCACAAGGGAATATGCATAAGACTTGAGACTCCAACTAACAGGCGAGGGAGTGTGCTGAAAGGGAATTATTTTAGTGAGTCAATCGTAACCCTTCATCCTAACTTCTCTTGTCTAGTTCCTTGTCAATTCTCATGAACCAAATAAGGAAGTACAATTTCTTCGCAAATTGTCAAACATAATAATTCCTATCATGCATCAAACAGAGGATTGGGATAAAACGACTTATCTCATGTCTAATCTCAATACAACTCCTTACTTTAAACTCTCATTCCCCCTCTCAAATACTCCCCCCGTCCGAAAAAGCTTTCTCTTAAATGGATGTATCTAACATCAAGTTAGTGCTAAATACATTCATTCGAGGGACAAATTTGAGACAAGTTTTTTTGGATGGAGGGAGTATTGCCAAACATGCTGTAGAGCACTTGGGGCCTGTTTGGTTTGCGCCCTAAGCTTGCCACGCCTAACCTTAGTCGTGCCACAATAACTTAGGCATATGTTTGGTTTATTGCCACATTTGTGGCTTGCCACACTTTTCTAGCCACTTGGTCCACATGTCATAGGCCTAACTTTTTACCAAATCTTGTCACACTTATGATGGCCATTTTATGAGCCACACTTTTTATGGCTACCACACTTTATCTAAGATTAGTTGTGATAAAGTTAGCCATGAACCAAACAGACCCTTGATTTTGGGGCTGTACTAGGCTTGGCCGGGCCATGTCAGACACAGACAGTGGGCTTCCCTAAAAAATGGTTAGACAGTGCCCAGTGGGGCTTCGCCGGATAGACGAATCACGGTCGGTCAAAACAAGGCAGTCCAAACACTCCGCAGCGTCAGACCGCACCACAACCAACCGCGCACCATGCGTCGTCTCGGCCACTTCCCCCTCCTCGCCGCCGTCCTCCTCGCGGTGGTCCCGCACCCGGCCCACCCGCTCACCGAGCTCGAGACCTCCCAAATCCGGCGCTTCCAGGACTACCTCCGCATCTGCACCGCCCACCCCGCCCCGGACTACGCCGGCGCCGCCGCGTTCCTCCTCCCCTACGCCGCGTCACTCGGCCTCAGCTCCAAGACGCTCCACTTCAGCCCCTGCAAGTCAAAGCCGCTCCTCCTCCTCACCTGGCCGGGCACGGACCCGTCGCTCCCCTCCATCCTCCTCAACTCCCACCTCGACTCCGTGCCCGCGGAGCCCGCGGCCCGCCGGGGCCTCCAGGCCGCGTGCTGCGCGCCCGCACGCCCCGTCCACGTCTCGCTCGTCCCCGACGAGGAGATCGGCGGCGAGGACGGCCACGAGAAGTTCGTCCAGTCGGAGGAGTTCCGCGCCCTCAATGTCGGGTTCATGCTCGACGAGGGGCAGGCCTCGCTCACGGATGTTTACAGGGTTTTCTACGCGGATAGGCTGGTGTGGAAGCTGATCGTCAAGGCCACGGGGGCTCCCGGGCATGGGTCGAAGCTGTTCGATGGGGCCGCCGTGGAGAATCTGATGGATTGCATTGAGACCGTGGCTGGATACAGGGATGCACAGTTCGAGAAGGTGAAGTCGGGCAAGTACGGTCCCGGAGAGGTGGTGTCCGTGAATCCTGTCTACATGAATGCCGGCACGCCAAGCCCCACTGTAAGGATACTCCTACTTGTTACTTTGTTAGCTATTTCGTTCAGTGCACGCTGATGAAATAGTAGAGAGCAATGATTATAATTTGAGATGGTCAGACAACATCATATAGAGCATCTATTATTATTAGCACAACTGAGATCAGCTCTGTCAGCCAGTGCAAACTGACGAACTTCGTAGGCTTATCCTAAATTATTCTTTCTACAAAACGTACATCAATGGGTCGAAGTAGTAAACCTAATTAATTTGTTCAAGAGATCTAGTACAAAATGAAGACTTGAAGCAATGCCGTCACGCACTTCGTCAGTAAGTCAATACTGTGGGAGGCAATTGCAAAACCAGATATTTTTTTGTAGAAAACAGTGTTTGGGCGCTAACTGCAAAACCCACACATATCTAATGAGGATAACTAACAGGGAAAGGCTAGATGGCATTGCTTCAAGGGAACTGGAATATGTGCAAGGGAGGAAGGGTAGAGGAACATAGATTAGAATGCGAGAAGATTAGCAAAGAGTAGATTAATTCTTCTTTACTAATAGATGCATGTTGATAGGGACTGTGTAACTCTATCTAATCCCTAGGTTACAATCTGAACTGTAACGAAACTTTTACTTTACATGGAATATACCAAGGACATAAACTCAACTAACAACGGTGCTCATTATTCTTATGTCTAGTTTCCAACTAACAGTAGCAGAACAAAGCACAGTTCAGCATGAACAGTACTTTGCTGTTACACATGCCAAACAGTACCACAACACAGCATATCCTCCTGCTCTACGCCTATTCCATTCCTTTTGCTTTATTAATTGAACTTTTCTATGAACTGAGATCATATCATTTTCTATTACTTCCAACGTAGCAACTGGCAGTTCAGAACAAGCAAAAAGGTAAAAGAGTTCGGAGTACTAACAAGAAGCCCACTGATCAAACCAGGTCTGGGGCCCAAACTGTTGGACAAAAAACATGTTAGCAACCAGTGCCATCTCAGATTTATTAACTAAACTTATGTTGCGCTCTCTCTCATACTAGCATTTTTGTTAAGGCCAATGTTCAGGAAATCGTTAACTGGTAACTTCTCGGTCAACTGGCTATTAGGGGATTAGTAGGTGAATCGGCCAATTAATCGGATGATAAATCAGTTAATCGGCTACTCGGCGACCCACCAAGCAGGGATTAAGCAGTCAGTTAAACTGATTTATCGGCCGATATTTTGAACACGTGGTTAAGGCATTGGAATTATCTAAACACAGAACTCTTGTGTGATTTACTTAAATGTTCTATCTTCTATGTTCATGCAAGTATGTAGTTCATGTAGTACGATATTAGCATGCATGCCAGCATCATGTTGCATGCACATGAGCTTGCTGGACGATGAGCAGAGCATTGAACAAGGGCAGTTTTGCTATATGGCTAGGAGCAACCAACTGCTTGCATTGACCACCCCCTGTTCCAAAATGTGGAGTTAAAGGATCACAGCTGACCAAGCTGCAAGTCTTAAGACCCGCTTATTTCTACACTTCCAATCCTTCTTTAAAATATTCTCGCTTAGATCAGACAAATATCCTAGTACTTGACATGCAGGAAACATAATCTGACTTTTTTCGGTAGATGTTCATCATTCTATTACCTTGTTTTATACTATATTTTAGATCACTTTGAAGGTAATCATCTGTCGGAATGAAAAGGTCTAGACCTGATAGCAATAGAGGATAATTTACAAATTTGTGCAGTAGATGCCACTATTACCTTGTGATTTGCAAGTAAAATTGAGGTAGTCACGTTAATCTAATATTTTGGGAGAGCACTTTGAAGATAGTCTCTTGACAAAAAGGGCAAATATGTAGATCTTGCAGTAATGGGATGATCTGCAAAATGTGTGGTACATGCTGCCATTACCTTGTGATCCCATAATTTTGAATTACTGTATAAAATATAGTTATTTTACTTGCATATTTTTGGAAAATACTGAAGCAAATGTATAGAATATGCCATATTATATTAACATCACAGAGTCTGGAATATGATTTCCAGGAACCAAGGTCTAAAACATAATTTCTTGACAGTATAAGGTCTGTAGTACACATATTCAATACATGAAAAAACTAAAATGGAATTATACAAATACAGGGTGTCAGGGTCTAAAACTTAATTTACAACACTTTGTAATCAACTAGAGGGTTGCTATGCAATATACAAGAACCTAGGTTGAAGCCTGTTTGCCCTTTCAGATTTTACAATTCAAATTTTTTGGATCACAAGGTAATGGCAACATCTACTGCACATTTTGCGGATTAACCCGCTACTGCAAGATCTACATATTTGCCTTTTTGGCAAGATGACTGTCTTCAAAGTGATTTTCCAAAATGTTAGAATTAATGTGACCACCTCAAGTTTTTACTTGCAAATCACAAGGTAATAGTGACAGCGACTACACAAATTTCCAGATTATCCACTATTGTTGTGAGGACCTTGTCATTCTGACAGATGAATAACTTAAAAGGATTTTCTGAATATAGCATAACGCAAGGCAATAAAACTATGTAATTTCTTCACCCATTAAAATATACGTCTCCTACTGTCCTTTCCTTAAAAGAAAAGGTAACAGCATTATGAACATCTATTCTATTGACACAACCCACTCATCAAATCATGTCTTGGGCCCAAACTGTTGGGTCATAATAAACATTTTAGCAACTAGTTCCTATCTTAGATTTATTAACTGGTCTTATGTTGCTCTCTCTCTCTCTCTCTCTCTCAAACCAATGTTTTTGTTAAGGCATTTGAATCATCTTAACACAGAACATTGTAGTCTGATTAACTTGGATGTTCTATGTTCAGGCAAGTATGTAGTTCTTGTAGTGTGATATTTGCATGCACGTGGTCCTGCTGGACGATGAGTTGAGCACCGAACAAGTGCAGTTTAGCTATATGGCTGGGAGCACCCAACTGCTTGCATAGACCATGCCCTGATCCAAATTTCTGAATTAAAGGATCACCATTGACCAAGCTGCAAGGCTTAATACCCACGTATTTCTACACCTCCAATCCTTCTTTCCAATATCCTTGCTTAGATCAGACATGAATATATATCCTAGTACATGTATGAGATCGTTGGGAGTCCCATCTCTTTCTGTAACCTAGTATTCATAATATTTTCTGGCAAAATCCAGTATTTGCTATCAAATTGATTTTAACTTTGGCTTCCACTTTTCGCTATGGAAAAGTTAGAATAGTTCTTGAAGCCAATGTTAGAATCAATTTGATCGTTGAAAGTTTATTTTAAAATATCACAGCTATTAGGCTATGTATAGATATAGGGCTTCATGTGAGCTTATTCACAATAATTATTACTTCCTCTGTAAAGAAATATAAGAGCGTTTAGATCACTACTTTAGTGATCTATAAATGCTCTTATATTTCTTTACGGAGGAAGTATTTATCATCATGCATGTAGGTAGTAGAGTAATTTTTGAAGCAAAAGTTAGAATCAATCTGATTGTGACAAGCTGGGTTCTTTAAGAACTTTCAGAACTTTTAGGCTATGTATAGAGATAGGTCATGCGAGCTTATTCACCATGATTATTTCTCATCATGCATGTAGTTAGTAGAATAATTTTTATGTGTTTGTTCTAGCCCAACGATACTGGAGTGGAAGTGGTCCTTCGTCTTGCAGTTTGGTGAATGCTGAATTGATGATCCATTAACCCAGAGTAGGGATGAATGCATCTGGTTGGTTGCTCCTAACCATCAAATCTGAGCAAAAGTTGATTTGCTCAGTTGTCTACACATTGGTCCAGAGCTCAGCAGCTGCAGTTCTTTTAAGCAGACGTGCACTTGGTCAAAGGTCTAACTATCAATGTCAGTGAGGCACTAAAGCAAACCTGCATTAGGCATGCTCTATTTTATTGCACTTTATCTGCACTGCTGCTATCTTTGTAATCTTCTCGAGATGCCAAACCCATCACAATAAGACAAATTAATAGAGGTCTGGTATAGACAGTGGCATACGCCAAAAATCAACATTGTCACAGAATCTATTCATTTCTACACATGGCTTCTGTGTAGTCTCTAAAGACTAATCGATGCAGGGCTTTGTGATGAATATGCAACCTTCAGAAGCAGAGGTGGGTTTTGATCTCCGCCTTCCTCCAACCGAAGATATTGAACAGATCGAAAGAAGAATCAAAGAAGAATGGGCACCAGCTCATAAGAACTTGACTTACCAGGTGAATATAGTTTAACTTTTATGTGGGTAATGGAATATAAATCGAATTTTGCATTGGCAGTCTTCTTCTATTACTTGATTTTCTAAGTTCCTGTCTTTGTATTGTACAGCTGATGAAGAAAGGACCAGTGAGGGATGTTACAGGACGTCCCTTACTTACACCAGCCAATGAGTCAAACCCATGGTGGTCTGTATTTGAACAGGCTATTATCTCGTCGGGTGGAAAACTAGCAAAGCCTGAGATCTTATCTTCAACCACGGACGCCCGATTCGTGAGGCAGATGGGTGTTCCAGCCCTTGGATTTTCTCCAATGATAAATACTCCAATTTTACTTCACGATCATAATGAGGTAATTGATCTTTGCCTGCTATTGTAATTTCTGTTTACATACTGTGATGGCTGAGTCAATTTTATCTCAAAATCGCAGTTTCTGGAGGACAAAGTGTTCCTGGGGGGCATCGAAGTGTATGAACATCTTATTAGGGCGCTAAGCTCCTTCAAAGGCTGATTCAAAATAGACACATAAATTCTACCATTGTTGTACTCCCGTCACATGTAAATTGAATGTAGCAAGAGAACTCGGACGCCCACAACTATCATGCTCCAACCTACAGTTAGATTGGTTCGGGCTCAACCACATAATCTGCGGATAATGGAAATCTGCGGATGATGATCTCTGAAATAATGGAAATCTGCAGATGATGATCTCGGCGCAGGTTAAATTTGTATGTAATGTAAATACAGAGTTACGAACTGTAACAAAGTCGATGTGTAAGGTCTACGGTTGAAACGATATTTCTCCATTTATGGTCTGCTGGTAGCCTGGTATCATGTCTGCCGAGGGAAAGCAGAAGTGCTTTTTGAAACAAGACACCCAGCATCGTAAATGGTTCTGCTGCATTTGTTCTTTGCCCCATCTTGCAGGAAGTAGATTGTTTCGCATCCGGGGCAAAGATTTGGACATGAATCGTTTGGATGGTGGGAAAAATGCATGCAGTACGTTGGTATTTCAGGTTGCAGCTGTTTGTCATGAACAGATACGGTGGCTCCGGGGGCCGTCAGCTGAGATGAGATCGTGTGCGCTGGACATAGCACCATCACTCGTCCGGATGAGCGGTTGAGCACGTCACGAGCACGTCGGACCAACGCGACACCCTCCAGTTCCACACGGGGCTCGAACCAAGGATTCCTTCATGGTACAGGCGACCATGTAGCAGTGACAAGAAAATGACTCTAATCATGCGAATAATAATCCTATAGAAAAAACACTAGTTGCAATCTTGCTTCTCTCCCATCCGGGGAAGCTTCTCCGCTCCTTCCGGCCGATCCACTCCATGCCCCTGTGTCACCCGGCTCCTCAAGTCGTGATGCCTTCCAGCTGCACGAAGATAAGCCTGTAAAAGATGGCGATAATATATTCGCGCTGTCCATTTCCCCAGCCTCGCCGAATAAAAGAGAGCAGGAAGCCACTGCAGGGCTACTACGTCATGTCAGTCAGCCAGGGGCTTAAGTCCCGCCAGCTAGGCTGTTAAAACGCGTGAGCGTGGCGTGGGCCACGCACGCAGCCTGCCGTGGGCCGATCTGATTTGCTCTCTCTCTCTCTCTGAGAGAGAGAGAGAGAGAGAGAGAGAGAGAGAGAGAGAGAGAGAGAGAGAGAGAGAGAGAGAGAGATGTGAGAAATCTAATGCGTGCTTTGTTATGATTAGGTCGTTTTTCTTCCTGCCCACGCCCAGCTGTCTGTCTGCCAAAGTGTCTGATGAAAGAGAGTGTGTCCGGTCGAGAAAGGCGCCTCTGTGAACTCTGAAGTGGACGTGCATGTTACATGTAGGTTGGTTGTGGTACGAGAAAATGCGTGCGTATGTGGTGATGCAAGTCGTGTAACCACGTGGCGTGTTGACCCTCGGCCCTCGGGCACTGGATGGCATGCGTTCAGATTCATGTAGCATCATCATCTGGATAACCAATTTTTCACGGTGGGGTTACTTTCATGGAGATCCTGCCTGGATAATTAACCGTGATTATATCATCACCCGTTGCTCTCCAACGGTTAGTCGGCAGGTGTTGTGCACAAGCGTGATACCGTGATACGTTCTTACCACTCCACAGGTGTGCACGCGTGCTCTACTGCTGTGTAACATCGTCGTCGTCGGCAGGTACCCTACCCTACCCACGCCACCATCGTCGTCGAGGCGGTTGCGGTTCAGTCGATCGACACCATCGCCTTCTTCCACTGCTCCGAGGTCCGAGCTACGCATGGCACAGGAGCTCACGCGTTTTGGGACGCCGCTGCCACCGGACGCGTGCAACTTGCAGCGCTGCCGGCTGGCTCCAGCTAGCCTGGCTCTGCTGCCGCTGCCGCTGTCCGGATGAGACGATCCACGACGCGACTTCGTACGGGTTGGTTGTTGCATCTCTGATGCCGTGCCTGACGCCGTACTACGCCGCCGCATCCCCCCAACTAAACCCCTGTCTCCGTCTGAATCTCGCCCCCACGGACCCACGGCCCCCAAATCCGCGAAGCTGCCGCGCCCGATAAACAAATGGCCCGCTCCTATTTCCCTAAAAAAAAGAGAGAAATGGCCCGCTCCTCTGGCGCATGTTACCCTGCCGTTGCCGTGCGCGTGAATTCCCACTGGGAGGGGAGGACATTGGTCTCGCCTCGCCAGGGGCGATACGTCTCCAATCGTGTGCAGTCAACTCGTCGGCAGGGTGTAGTACTGGTGAGTTGATTAGTTAACAGTTAACCACAGCTGGAACCAACCGACTTTGGCTAATTACACATGCGGCCAGGGCCAGGGGGGGGGGGGGGGGGGGTGGTTAATCCGGTCGCGGGATCGAGACGTTAATGTCAATGTCCATGGCGCTTGTGCTTTGATACTCGCACGTCATGCGATCCTAGCTCTGGATTTTTCACTCCGACGCCGCCGCCCACATGCTCGGAGGAACACGCCTCATGTGAAAGGGCCACACAAGTCCGAGTGAACGTTGTACACTGGTAGTGTTTGGCAGTGCCTTCATGTCGACGTCCATGGTGTTTGCGCCTTGATACTCACACAATCTAGCTCTGGATTTTTTACTCCGACGCCACGTGCCGGACCATGTTCAGTAGCACTCCCTTCGGCCCTTTTTACTATGTATATAAAAATTGTCTAGAGTCAAACCTCGTAAAGTTATACAATATGAAAAATTTAAGTTACGAAGCATCTAATGATAATGATTTCATGTTGTGAATATTATTTTTTACTATAAAGTTGGTCAAACTTTACGAGATTTGACTTTAAACAAATCTTATATATAAATTAAAAAAGATCAGAGGGAGTACTCTTTTCTGAATTTTGTTTCATGTTCAGTACTAACTGACGAACATGACACATGTGAAAGTGCCACGGAAGTCCATGGATCACCAATGGCCGGGCGGCAACTTGCGATCTCACACACACAACTCCCAGGGCGGCGTTTACCATGGCCCGCCCAGAGACCTCACCCGTCAGAAAGTACTTAGAGCAACTTCAATGAAGCGATCTATTTCGTCAGTGGCCGTTTGTTTGGATCGGTGCGGACACAAAAAGCGGCCTAATGCATTGACCCAAACGAACGTGCGTTCGTTTTTCATCCGCGGATGATCAATTTTTGGTCCATTTTTTAGCCTGATTTGTGTCGACGCGGACACGCGACGTACGCGCGCGCATTCGCCTACTCCTGTCCCCGGGGCCGCCGGTCTGTGGCACATTGGTCTCCCATTCCATCCTGCGGCCAACAAAGCAACCCTCCCGCCTCCTTCGTTGCCGACGCCACCGTCCATTTTTTCCGGCGACTCTTCCAGCTGGCGCCGCCTCCACATCCGCCCAGCAACGCCGCCCCCTTCCCTCCGTCGCCCTCCGCCGTCGTTTTGCCGCCGGGGAGCAAACTGCTTCCCACCGCCGCTTCCCCCACCGCACAGCTGCCCGTCTCCAAGAAGCCGCCTCACCGCCCCTGCCACATCCGAGGGGCACTCTCGTCGGACGTCGGCACACTCGTCAGACGCCGGCAGGGGCGGTCGCGTG
>NW_024115067.1:0-28181 GCF_003073215.2 Triticum urartu | reverse complement strand
TCTTGCATGTGTTGCAAGGTGTGAAGTTGAGTAAAGACTCAAAACCCGACCACAGCAGAAAAATAGAAAGAGAATGAAAATTCATTCCCTATGCCTCAGTCATAGGTTCTATGAAGTATGCTATGCTATTTACTAGTCCTATTGTATATACCTTAGCATCATTCTGGCAAGGTAGTACAATAGTGATCTAATAGTAGATCACTGGACAGTGGTCAAAATTATCCTTAGAGGAGTAAGGAAACATTTCTCGGTTATGGAGGTGATGAAAGAGTTCATGATAAAGAGTTACGTCGATGCAAGCTTTTACATCGATCTAGATGACTCTAAGTCTCGATCTGGATAGATATTGAAAGTGGGAGCAATTATCTAGAGTAGCTCCATGCAGCAGACATAGAAATTTGCGAAATACATACGGATCTGAATGTTGCAGACCCGTAGACTAAACTTCTCTCACAAGCAAAACATGATCACTCTTTGGGTTTTAATCACATACGATGTGAACTATATTATTGACTCTAGTAAACCCTTTGGGTATTAGTCACATGGAGATATGAACTAATTACATAAAGATGTGAACTAGATTATTGACTCTAGTGCAAGTGGGAGACTGAAGGAAATACGCCCTAGAGGCAATAATAAAGTTATTATTTATTTCCTTATATCATATAAATGTTTATTATTCATGCTAGAATTGTATTAACCAGAAACATAATACATGTGTGAATACATAGACAAACAGAGTGTCACTAGTATGCCTCTACTTGACTAGCGCGTTAATCAAAGATGGTTGTGTTTCCTAACCATAGACATGAGTTGTCATTTGATAAACAGGATCACATAATTAGGAGAATGATGTGATTGACTTGACCCATTCCGTTAGCTTAGCACTTTATCGTTTTAGTTTACTGCTATTGCTTTCTTCATGACTTATACATGTTCCTATGACTATGAGATTATGCAACTCCCGATTACGGGAGGAACACTTTGTGTGCCCAAATGTCACAACGTAACTGGGTGATTGTAAAGGTGCTCTACAGGTGTCTCCGATGGTACTTGTTGAGTTGGCATGAATCGAGATTAGGATTTGTCACTCCGATTGTTGGAGAGGTATCTCTGGGCCCTCTCGGTAATGCACATCACTATAATCCTTGCAAGCAATGCAACTAATGAGTTAGTTGCAGGATAGTGCATTACGTAATGAGTAAAGAGACTTGCGGGTAACGAGATTGAACTAGGTATTGAGATACCGACAATCGAATCTCAGGCAAGTAACATACCGATGACAAAGGGAACAACGTATGTTGTTATGCGGTTTGACCGATAAAGATCTTCATAGAATATGTAGGAGCCAATATGAGCATCCAGGTTCCGCTATTGGTTATTGACCGAAGACATGTCTCGATCATGTCTACATAATTCTCGAACCCGTAGGGTCCGCACGCTTAAAGTTTCGGTGACGATTGTATTATGAGTTTTTGTGTTTTGATGTACCGAAGGTAGTTCGGAGTCCCGGATGTGATCACGGACATTACGAGGAGTCTTGAAATGGTCGAGACATAAAGATCGATATATTGGACGACTATGTTCGGACACCAGAATGGTTTCGAGGAGTTTCGGACATATACTGGAGTACCGGGGGGTTACCGGAACCCCCCGGGGAGTTTAATGGGCCAAGATAGGCCTTAGTGGAGAAGAGGAGGGGCGGCTAGGGCAGGCCGCGCGCCCCCTCCCGCGCTAGTCCAAATTGGACAAGGAGGGGGGCGCCCCTTTCCTTCCTCTCTCTCCTTCCCTTCCTTTTCCCCTCCTACTCCAACTAGGAAAAGAAGGGAGTCCTACGCCCGGTGGGAGTAGGACTCCTCCCTGGCGCGCCCTCCCCTGGCCGGCCGCCTCCTCCCCCCTGGTCCTTTATATACGGGGGCAGGGGGCACCTCTAGAGACAACAATTGATCTCTTGATCTCTTAGCCGTGTGCGGTGCCCCCCTCCACCACATTCCACCTCGATCATATCGTAGCGGTGCTTAGGCGAAGCCCTGCGTCGGTAGCAACATCTTCACTGTCACCATGCCGTCGTGCTGACGGAACTCTCCCGTGAAGCTCTGTTGGATCGGAGTTCGCGGGACGTCATCGAGCTGAACGTGTGCTGAACTCGGAGGTGTCGTACGTTCGGTACTTGGATCGGTCGGATCATAGTACGACTACATCATCCGCGTTGTGCTAACGCTTCCGCTTTCGGTCTACAAGGGTATGTAGACAACACTCTTCCCTCTCGTTGCTATGCATCACCATGATCATATGTGTGCATAGGAATTTTTTAAAATTAGTACGTTCCCCAACACCCACCACCACCGTGAGGCTCGCTGGTTCTGTGAGAAGTCGTCATGTCTCCAGCGAGGGGAGCGCCTGCGGGGCCGCTCCAAGTTTGTGAAGGGGAGGGGTGTGCGGAGATCAGTAGGCGACACGCTCAGCTACGACCAGCATCGCGAGCCGCTCCCGACGAGCTGATGTTTTCACAAGGAGCTGTGGTGCTTGTGAGGAGCTGTAACCGGCATGGTGCCCAGCTCCAACCAGTGCATCGAGATGATGGGACCGGCATGGTGCCCAACAAAGTTGCATTGATCTGGAATGTGGAGGAGTTGCAACCGGTGGGCGGCTAAAACCAGCAAGTGGCGGAGCTGCAACCGGCGACCGGAGGAGCTATTACCGGCAGGGGGGCCAAGCTGGACCGTCGAGTGGGGGAGCTGCAACCGGCAGGGTGTGGAGCTGGAACCGGCGAGTGACAAAGCTGCACCCGCCACAGCAAGCTGCAACCTGTGAGTGGGTGAGCTAGGACGGGCTATGTCAGAGTAGCAACTGGCAGGGGCAAAGCTACAACCGGCAAGAGACAGAGCTGCAACCGACGAGTGGTCGAGCTGAAACCCTGCGACCATTGTGCTCTCGCCAGGTGGACAAAGATGATTGGATGCGTGTGGTTGGAGCGGTGCTCTCCATGCGAGCGGTTCCACGAGTTGTGCTGTAATTGGATAGTCACCAATGTGGACGCCCGCCACCGATTTCTTCCTCGCGTGAGCACTGCCGAGGGAAACGCGGTGGGAAGGGGATTTTTCTGTTGTTTTGCAGGCGTGACGCGCATCGGGCGGCGGAGAGTCGGAGAGGCATCTAGGGAAGGGGGGAGACGCATCCAACGGTTATGGAAAGGTTAATCGGACGGTGGGGAACTGAACCGTCGAGGGATTCCGTCGGTCGACCAGCGCAGAGTAGCGACTATATATATATATATACTATTAATGTGTTTTTTGAAACTACCTTTGACTAATCTTATCAATAGTCAAAGGCAGTTTCAAAAAACACATTATTATATATATATATATACACGAGATGTATAATATAAAAATTATATCATGAAAAGCTCATTTCACTTATGAATTTGACGGTATACTTTATCCAGCGTGCATGTCATATATTATTGTTTTAACATGTGATTAAAATTAGTTTTGAAAAATACATTAGGCTCTATATACTTCACAGGAGTATCTCTACTCCTAATGTCTCAGTTGGTAGTCCGCGTTCCGGGTTTTATTTTCGTCCCACCTTACCCGGTCTTTTTTGGTACTTGCTCCCACCTCCCGCTCAGCCCTGAAAAACCAAAGAAACCCCGCGCTCGTGTGCCAAACACTACCAATCTGCGTCCGCCTCCGCCCTTCGATCGAGGTCTGCGACCACCTCGTTCAAAAAAATACCATCGAAAACAAGCCGGCGAAAAATAACCAGCGAAAAAAAACGCCTGAATCTGCGTCGCCTCCGCCCTTCGATCGAAGTCTCTCTTGTTCCTCGTGCGAGGAACACTGGCCCGACTCTGCCCTCCTTCGCCCGCCGCCGCCTTCCGTTCCTTCACCGCCACCGCTCCATCCCTGCGTCACCGCACGTCAAAACGGCCGGACTCCACTGATCCCGCGTTGGTCACGTTCAGGACCCTTCCACTGAACGCTTACAGGATCCGGCGCCGATCCCTAAGAGGACCCGTCGCCGAAGGCGTCAAGGATCCGCCGCAAAACACGTCAAGGATCCGGCGCTGATCCTGTACCAGATACGCCGCCGGCCTCCGACCCGAACACGTCCGGGATCCGATCTACAGGTCACACATCTCATACATCTCACATCTCATACATCTCACATACTTGAGCATTGTTCGCATCTCACACATCTCACATCTCATACATCCATCGCATGTCATATAGCCATGGCGTTATCATTTTACTCCTCTTGCGAGTGCTTTCACAGAGATGCTTTCACATAGTAGATGCAAATTTCATGGCTTCCATAAGTACCTTATCTCTAATCACCACTTGAAGACATCCAAAAGCTTGTGCTTCTGCCATACCAAACGAAATCAGTTAGAAATCTTCCAGCTTATTAAGAAACACTACAATACTGCAAGTTTGTTTTCTGTTCTACACATCTTAGGGTTTGGAGTAGAGATACATTTTTGCAACTTAACTATATACATTATGTCAAATAGCCTATTTTTAGTTACATACTACAGCAGTATATAATACAATGGAAACGCAGTTACCTATAATGCATGAAGCAAGCCAAGCACTCCATGGGTGCATAAGCAACCGTGACTAGGAACAGAATGAGGAACTGTGAAAGCGTTCAAGTAATTTACCATATTGTGCATGCACCATCTCTCTTGCTTTCATCTTGAATCTACTATCTCCATCCGAGTCAGGTTTCCTTTATGTGTCTTCCAGGCCTCAAGACGGAGGTAGCGGTTATTCCAGTTGCGAATGGGTAATGCAAAAAGCAAAGCCGGTGAACATCAAAAAGAAGAGGACGTAGCTACAGGTATTAAGCATTGCACCAGTTTTACATGCATTTCTGACAGTAACAAGCTTGAATGTACAGGTCAAGCGAGTGAACAAAATGTAGAATACAGTCCATTCTTGATACCCTTTGATGAGAAACATGAAGCTATTTACGCGACGCAACATGGTATATAACTGTATGAAATAAACTGGCTGGTATTGCCTGACGTGCATATCTGACAATGTCATGCATCATGCTTAATGTTCCGCAGCCCCTACGAACGAGACAAATCTGGAAGAATATAATAAAAGCAACGTAACAGTGGCTGCAATTGTTGACCCAATATGCACGACCGAAACAGGTAGCTACTTCATACAGTTAGCTACTTCATTGAAGATATACTTTTTTTCTGCATGCATACGAGGCATACATTGGTTTTGTAATCATGCTGACTCGAGCTCTACATATGGATCAGAATGGGTAATACCTGGACAACATGATGCAAACAACACAGCTTCCGAAAAGGCTGAAACTGGATCTTTAATTAATGAATGTAGAAAATACGCTGAGGAAGCAAGGGAGTAGTACAATGCACGGAAGCGTGCTACTTATCGGAAGAAAAAAGATAATGATATTGTCAACTTACAAGATGAGAATCAGCCTGTACTTGCTAAAACTGGTGAGTTGATTAATGTGATGATGCTGGCTGCTCTTAGTTTGATGTTCATATATATATTTTGCACAAGATATGTTGTATTAACCTACATCCTTGATTAGAGATGATATGATGCTAATACTATGTTGCACATCAGATCATAGGGATCTTATCAACGCTTGTAGGCGGGCGGCTTATCGCAATATCAAGCCAGGTTGTTTGGATAAACATAGTTTCAATGGGCAGTCAGCCCGTTGCCAATCTCTATGTGATATCACAAATGTTCTCGAAGACAGGGAGATAAATAAACCCAGACGAGATTATCATGGTTGGTAAATTGATCCACGTCCCGTCTGTGCTGTGTTTGCACGAAGGCAGTCACTTTTTACGCAACTTAAATAATTATTACTGACCTAGCTTGGTGAATCATATAATTCAGCTAGCTCGGACTATACCTCAGTCTTGCCTAATGATGCAACATACCCTCATGAAGCTACGGGCGCATCCGATGCCCATTGTGTGAGAGATAAAGAAGGTAATATGATATCATAATCTCCATGTTCATTAGATGCAAAGTCTTAGTTTTCTCATTTGGCAACTTTAATGGCATCAAACTATATACGGGAATGACAGAAGATTTTTGCAAAATAGACCAAATAAACGCACTGGAAATGGCTTTTAGTCGGCGAGATGAAAATGCACATGCCCTTCATTCATCAGGTGAGCTTATATTGTTTTAACATGAGGGTCCATCTAAACCGTTAAGCTGACATATGATTGGACATCCGCGTTTAACCAGACAACCCAACTAGCTCTAACTATACATCATTCTCGCATGACGCGTCAACATTTCCTAGTACAACTACCGTCACTTCTGGTCTCATTAATGACATAGAGCTACAAGGTAAACATATTTTGCCTACTCATTCAGCAATGCCTCTCATGTATCTGTTATATTATCTAATATTGGGGTTTGCCCTGTATGACACCAGATGCAAACAAACCAACCAGGAGGGCTTCGTATCAGCGGAAAAAACAAACCAATGTGCGAGATGAAAATGCACTGACCCTTCTATTATCAGGTAATTTTAAAATGTTAAAACATTGTAATCCGTACCGTCTTAACCACTAACCATTACTATGTTTTGTAATATCTGGTTCACCAGACAACCCAACCAGCACTACAACATTTCCAAGTTCAAATGTTGTCTCATCTGGACTAATCAATGATAACGAGCTTCAAGGTAAACATTGCTTGCATGTATTTGTTTTATTATCTAATTTTTGGGAATGTTCCGAATGACACCAGATATGAGTGTAATCTTGCCTGACACCAAGCAACAAACGGAAGAAGAACGCAAGAGAGACCATAGAAACGCTCTGAGGAGCGTATCGAAGATCAAAACAAACGTCCATCTGATACTTCAGGTATACGCTTACGTTCAGTATCCCTTTCGTTGTCAGGCCGTACTAATCAAGATGGCACTCCTCAGAGCCGATAAATCAATATGGTCTAACTATGTTTTGAAAAATATGATTGAACCAGACGATATGAAAAGCTCTAGCGTTACAGAATCAATGAATGAGGGAGCAACATGTCCCCCATCAACTGTAGACGCGTCTGTCATTCAGGACACTATTCTAGCAAGGAGGCAAAGAGACAATGAGAGGAAACGTAACTTAACAAAAAAGCAAAGGGAGCAGAAAAACGCATGTAGCTACGCATGCCATCAGAAGAAAAATGACGATTTAACGGTGGAGGAGAGAGAAACAATGAATGAAAATATATGAGTGAAGCGCATGCAGTGCCGCAAAAGCATGTCGGTGATTGAGAAGGGGGAGTCAAGTGCACATAGGAAGGCCAATTATGAAATAACGAAAAAACACCATGCAAAGAATGCATCGCAATCCCCCTTACAGGCCTAGCAAACTCAACCTCTGAATGTCCCACTTCCCCAATCCGCGCATCACCCGTCTCCCGGGCCGCACTAGATGATTCATATGATGGTGATCCCGGGACGAACATGCCGAGATACACTGCCGGTGCTGATGGTATGAAATTGCGATTGTCAGTTTCTTATGCTCTTTCTCACCATGTCGTTCTAACATGATCCTGTCTTTTTCCGCATTCTGTACGATGACAATGCAGAAGAAGTTGATGCATTCCAACGCGGCACCATGGGCGATGAGCAGGAAACACATGACGTGATTGATGAGGAGTACTACATGTTTTGCAACGAAGGTATTGCCAATTCTACGCTATGACACTGTGTATATTTATTGTTGTGTCCTGTATTATTTGTTACTGTTTTCAACTTAATTTTTCAACAATTGCCCGTAGGATCCAATAATGACATGTTGGATGATGACGAGGAAGCGAGCATTTGTGCCGCTAAACCTATCGAGATTGATCCATTTGACGCTGTCTACTCAAACATTCCAGACCGCACTCACATCCTGAAACTTGACGAAGATTGCAAACACTGCAATGCCAGGAAGTTTGAGTCTGAGACTGACGGCTTCTGCTGTCGCAATGGCCAGATCCAGCTTAAGCAGCCGGAACCAATCCCAGAGCTTATGAGGCTATGGTCCAGCATGGATGCAGATTCTAGACATTTTCGGGATAACATACGGTTCTTCAACGGGCATTTCGCCTTCACAACCCTTGGCGTCAGCCTAGATGAAAACTACACGAACATGAAGTCTGCGGTGTACACATTCCGAGCACACGGTACCATCTACCACAATGTCCATTCTTTCGGGCCTAGCTCCCGTCCAGAACATCTACGGTTGTACTTCTATGACGACGACCCTAACCTAAATCATCATAAGGCGACCACCAAGCAATTATACCAGGATGTCGTCAAGAGTTTAGTAAACATACTCAAAGAAAACCCATACTCCCAGCAATTTAGGAGTTTGGGTTCACACAAGGACAACCTTGATGATTATAGGATAGACCTAAACACCGATAAGAGGCTTGACCAAAGAAGATATAATAGACCGGTGTCATCTGAGGTCGCTGCTATTTGGGTTGAGGGCACTGACCTAGCAAAAAGGTTTGACCGCAGGATAACACTTTGTGGTAACAACAACGAAAGGCATAGTATACGTGTGACCTCAAGGGCATATGACCCGTTGTCTTATCCATTATTCTATCCAATGGGGGAGCTAGGTTGGCATCCGAAGCTACCTAAACGTAATGTTTCTTGGGAGCTTCTACAAAATCCTCGCTTGTGACATGATGATGAGGATGATGCAGGTATGTCTTTTATGTATCAATTTGTTATAAATAATTTCTTGTTTCTAAAAATAATGCTCACGCGATGGCACTCAAACTTGTGCAGAGGGGAATAGCAGGTTATGCATCTCCGTGAGAGACTACTACTGTTACATGCTGCAAACACGGCCTGCGATCTTCAATCCAATACTCTGTGGAGCACGCCTACTGCGGCAATGGGCGGTTGACATGTACATCAAGATTGAGAGCTGTCGGTTGAGGTGGTACAGGAAGAACCAGATGCAGATCCGTGCCGATTTGTATAAAGGAGTTGTTGATGCGATCACATCGGGGGAGACGCGAGCAAGCGCTGTTGGGGTGAGAATAGTGCTCCCTGGAACTTACCCTGGTGGTGACCGCGACATGAAGAAGAGACATATGGATGCCATGGCAATTGTCCATACATACGGGAAGCCTGACATCTTTTTGACCATGACTTGCAACCCTAAATGGGAAGAGATAACAAATGAGTTGCTTCCTGGACAGACAGCGCAAGACCGACCTGATATTGTGGCTCGCGTGTTCTATGGCAAACTAGAGGCTATGAAAGACTTGTTGCTCAAGAAGATGGTCCTGGGTGTTGTTGTTGCTTATGTTTACGTAGTCGAGTTCCAGAAGAGAGGCCTCCCCCACGCACATTTTTTGTTGATCATGGATTCAAATTATAAGCTTCTTGTCCCAGAGCAGTATGACCGGCTCATTTCTGCAGAGCTCCCAGACAAACAGAAGTATCCGGAATTGTATGCAATGGTGGTAAAACATATGATGCACGGACCATGCGGTGCTCTCAACCCGAAGAATGTTTGCATGCAAGATAATGAATGCAAGTGCAGATACCCGCGGCCGTTCAATGAGAACACGATACAAGGCAAGGACTCATACCCAGTTTATCGGCGTAGAGACGATGGTAGACGTGCTAAGGTTCGAGGGAAAATGTTGGACAACCGATGGGTTGTGCCATATAACCCTTACCTTCTGCGGATGTTTAATTGCCACATCAACGTCGAGGTCTGCTCTAGCATAAAGGCTGTAAAATACATATATAAGTACATTTATAAGGGACATGATAAGGCTTCTTTCAGCATCGACCAACTAGACGCTGATGGCAACATTGATGAGATCAAGAGATACATTGATGCAAGATGGGTCACCCCTCCGGAGGCTATGTGGAGGATATTTGGTTTTCCACTGTGTGCCAATTACCCGCCTGTCTTGCAGTTGCCTCTTCATCTCCCGAATATGCACAGGGTTGCATTCAATGCATAGGCTGACTTGAAGAATGTTGTATCCTCCGAGAATGCTTCAAAATCCATGTTAACGGAGTATTTCAAGGCAAACGAAGAACACCCTTGGGCAAGGCATATATTGTACAAGGATTTTCCCAGAAGCTTCATGTGGGAGAAGAAAAAGAAGTTCTGGAAGAGGCGGGTGGAGTGTTTTCAATTAGGTCGTATCGTGTCTGCCAATCCTGCCGAGGGGGAGCGATACTACCTTCGTGTGTTGTTGAACCATGTTCCGGGGAAAACATCATTTGAGGACTTGCTCACCGTCGACGGCGTGGTATGTGGGAGCTTTAGAGAGGCTGGTGAAAGGTTGGGACTCATCGAGGCAGACAACACGCTCAACGACTGTCTTACTGAGGCGGAGGAGTGGGCTATGCCTTGTTCTCTTAGGAGGCTCTTTGCAACAATATTGGTGCACTGCGAGCCAGGCGACGTGCGCGGTTTATGGGATAGACACCTCGAGCCTATGTCCGATGACTACCATCGGACACACACGTCCTCGAATGAGGTGGAGCAGATGGTGTTGCTTGACATTAGGGGTATGTTGCAGTCTATGGGTAAAGACATTATTGATTTTTCTCTTCCAACGATCGATGATGCGTTTGACCCAACCGAGGGCGAGGCCAGAGAGATCATCGAGGAATCAACTGTTGAGTTTGACGAAAGTGACACTAATTTGTCATCTTCCCTGAATTTTGAGCAAAGGGCTGCATTCGACGAAATACTAGCGGCTGTTGAACGCGGTGATGGGGGTATGTTCTTTGTTGATGGCCCTGGAGGTACGGGGAAGACCTTCCTCTACAGGGCGATGCTCGCCAAGGTGAGGCGCGAGGGCAAGATTGCTATCGCTACCGCGACGTCGGGTGTCGCTGCTTCTATCATGCCTGGCGGCAGGACTGCCCACTCAAGGTTCAAAATCCCACTGAGTTGCGATGATGGAGCGTCATGCAGCTTCACCAAGCAGAGTGGGACCGCCAAGCTGCTGAGGATGGCCTCATTGATACTATGGGGCGAGGCCAGCATGACTAAGCGACGAGCTGTTGAGGCATTAGACAATAGCATGCGCGACATCATGGGAATACGCCATCGACCCTTTGGAGGAAAGACTGTTGTTTTTGACGGGGACTTTAGGCAGGTGTTTCCGGTCGTCAGAAGGGGGTCACGGGGCCAGATAATTGATGCAAGCCTCCGAAGTTCTCATCTATGGAAGAGTATGCGGCAGCTTCGGCTCATCACCAACATGAGGGCTGGTAATGACACGTGGTTTGCAGATTCCTTGCTCGGGGTCGGTAATGGCACTGAGGAAGCCGACGACCAAGGCAACATACTACTCCCTGATGATATTTGTCTGCCATCTACAGGCGAGGTTGACGACCTGGAGAAGCTGATTGACCGCGTGTTTCCAAGTCTAGATGACAACATGGCAGATTCGAGTTACATGACATCTCGCGCAATCCTTTCCATGACAAATGACAATGTCGACAAGATAAACATCCGCATGATAGAGCGTTTCCAAGGAGATGAAGTAATCTAGCATAGCTTTGACAGTGCGGAGGACGACCCATATGGCTACTGCGCTCCTGAGTTTCTAAACAGATTGACTCCCAATGGTCTTCCTCCGCATGCACTCAAACTAAAGCTGAACTGCCCTGTGATACTTCTAAGGAACATTGATCCAGCTAATGGTCTGTGTAACGGGACTAGGCTTGTTGCTAGAAGTTTTGAGAGGAAGACCATTGATGCAGAAATCGTGATTGGACAACACGCTGGTAGGAGGGTCTTCCTTCCTCGAATACCTCTATGCCCATCTAACAATGACATGTTTCCTTTCAAGTTTAAGAGAAAGCAATTTCCTATAAGGCTTAGCTTTGCTATGACGATTAACAAGGCTCAAGGGCAGACCATCCCCATTGTTGGTGTGTATCTACCTAATCCAGTGTTCTCTCATGGTCAACTCTATGTTGCTTTGTCTCGAGCCACCGCCAAGAGAAACATTAAAATACTTATTCAGAAGGAGAAGCCAAAGGATAAGGCCAACAAGCAACATAACAACCCGAAGAAGCGTAAAAGACCGACCGTGTCCTTGCTGACCTCAACGAAGAACATTGTCTACAAGGAAATACTTAGAGGCTGAAGTTTGGTCTTATAAGACCTGCTGGATTTATATATGCAATTTACTCTTCCGGTGTTCAAGAATTGCTGAAATTCGGTTCTATGACATATTTTTTTCATTTGGTATCTTCGTTGTTAGAGGTATGCACCAATAAGTTCAAGTAATAACTGCATTTCAATAAATTTATACTGTGTTATGTGTAATCTGACATTGTACATGTCACACAGCATACTGTGTTATGTGTAATAATAGGATCAGAAATTATGATTGGCTTCATGAAGATCTGCATCATGTTTAATTAATTTTTTACCTTTATCACTGTTATTTGCTTTCCACTATCGCAATGTTTCTGGCATGTACATGTCACACAGCGTACCATGTTATTTGTAATCTGATATTCCGAAATAATGTTTGGCTTCATATAGAGCCGCTACATGTTACATTTACTTTATACAGTTTGATTAAAACCTGTAGCATGCATGTCATGTCATCATTTCGCATGCAGGTTATATTTGGTACATTGAATTTCAGTGCGTGGGATACATGTTGGCCTACTGCCATGAGCTTTATGAGTGTGTATGAGTGTGTAATATTTCTTTTGTTCCACCCAGTTTTAAATTTTCATGTACAGCTGTAGCTATCAAGGTTTCTTTTTATTTATTTCCCTAATTCATGTTTATTCATTGATGTTCTCATTCCTCTTTGAACAAGGAAATGTAAGTAAATGTTATAGCTGGGACAAACTTGAATGAAGTGTTAATGCATTTGAAGAAAACAGTATTCAACATAGTTCTAACAAAATCCCGTGTATAAGGAAATTTTATGTTTCAACGCTTTGTAAGAGCATTTTGCATTGTAATCGATTTGGAGCGAAACTATGAAAGTATGAATAAAGAACAGATATTGTTTAATGCTTGCTTTCTTACTCTCTGTTTTTGATCTTCCCTTTGAGCTTTGTCGCCTAACATGTTATATTCTTCTTTTTCTTATATGAATACGCGGTACAAATGCTGTAATCCGTACTTCCCTCAAAATTTTCTTTTTATTACAAATGGCATTGACTGCGTTTGTGATATATTAACTAACTTACGTCACATAATGCACAGGCTTCTCAATTAATCATACTGGTTTTGAAAGTGCAGCTGTTACTACACTGTGCATACAGAATCAAATTAAAAAATAGACGCCAATTAAAAAACAGATTGAAGTTAGCTTTTCACGTGCATACTCAATTGTGCATGCAACCGCGACCAACGAATCAAGCCATCAAAGACCCACTAAACAAATTATTACTATTGCTAATAACTTCGATTTAATTTTGTGTTACTTTTTTAAAATGCCAGTAAAATAGTCGTTGCAAAGTAACACAACGACGTCTCATCACATGTAATAAAATCAAATATGTTGGGATTTTATAAAATATAACATATAGTATAATAAAAGCTGCGTAAATAAACTATTTTTTAAATTGCAGCATGTTGGTAATTAATGGTAATATATTTAATCGACGAAATTTTGGCGAATCCATGGTAATATATTAATTGTGTGACTACACTTACCTTAATGCACTATCACCTTAATTAATTTGATATATCCAATTATTGCTTTCCTAACTAAAAATCTGAAGTCATCATTACATTCCCGCAGTTTGTTATATTGAATATAGCGTATTCATAGGCGAAAACGAAACAATCATACTGGTGAGATAATTGACATGATTTCGATCAGATTAAGAATCTCAACAATCTATAAATAATTAACTGATTCAAAAAGTTTTAGCAATAAATTTTTTGTTGCCAAAGAACTCTCATAGCTTAATATTTATAATAGTTTCGATAGTAGAGGTTTTTTCGCTAGACTGCCACATGCAAATATTGAAAGAATTGTGATTTTCCCGCCTGTGGGCCCCTTGGACTATATATATAAACGCCATTACCCGTGCCCATGCCCCCTCTATCTTTCTTTAACACTTCATCCATTAGCTCCTTGACATGGTGATATCGTACAGCTCGAGGCCCTTGAGGAGGGTGATGGCGAATCCACCGGATCCCATCATGCCTCCGCCTAACATCCCTCCGATGAACAGGCAAGTGTACAGATCTTCATGCACGCTTATCTGACATCACCGTTTGTTTATCCCATCATTTCGGGTTATTTTATGTAGGTACCTGAATTTTCAAAGTGTACAGATGGAACATATCTATCAAAGATGTTGGATCATTCGAGCTAAGGTGATGTGGAAGTCCCATATCAGGGTGCATGCAACGGGAAACCCATACTTTCGTTGCATACTTCTTCTGGACCAGGAAGTATGAGATTAGTGATCACTACATATAGCAACCTTTTTAATGTATATACACATGTGTTCTAAAGTCTTGTTATCTGAATTTGTAATTGCCTTCAGCAACCAAGCTTATCGATTCAACGCCATTCTGCAGACCGGGCTAACATATGACTTCAGTAGCGTCGGGATAAACCCCACGGAAATGCTAGATGGTCACTTCTGGTATCTATGCATGGAGTTTGTCATTGAACTAAATTCTATAACCATGGTTAGGACATCGGTGCACAGTATTGCATCGACAATCTGTCCACCTTTTTTCCCACAACTTGGTGCCATATCCTTGCTACGGGACAAATCCATCACCAGTGCAACATCTTTTAG
This sequence comes from Triticum urartu, assembly GCF_003073215.2. Lineage (NCBI taxonomy): Eukaryota > Viridiplantae > Streptophyta > Magnoliopsida > Poales > Poaceae > Triticum > Triticum urartu. The sequence continues at coordinate 13,379 of NW_024115067.1, read as the reverse complement.
TTTATTTTTGCATATATATCGATTTAACATTTTTGTCTCACCCATAGTTAATTTTTTCCAAACGTTCTTGGTATTCTTGTTTATGCTGGTAGGATACAACATAGGTGGGATTCAGTATATAGACGGCAGGTCCATTTTGTTGAGATAGGCATCATGAATTTTCAGTAAACTCCAATCAATACTTGGTTTTATATGATTATTAATATTTGATAGTTGCCTACCATCAACATATCTTTATCATTGCAGACGGGATATACTTTTTATACGCCTAAGTCAAGAGCATGTTGGTCGTCACTTGTACCACTTGCAGCGGACTGAAAATTTGTTTGAGAAAATTGCAGTTACGTACATACAGGTAAACCGGAGGGATAAGTGCATGGAGACTATGAGGGAGAGCACATTTTTGTTCTCCTCCGATATTAATGATGATGTTCATCATCTTCAAGGTAAGTTCTATAAACTATTTTGATTTTTATGGCTTTTTGTTCTTTTCTGTATTACGATGTTATTAGTACTAAAAAAACTCTTTTTTCGTAGATATCCACGAAGCCTTCTTAATGTCACTTGACGAAACACTATCATACGTCAATGCTGCAGTTGTAGCCAGGAAAAATGGACAGTAGATGACTTTGTTTTTCAACACGGCTCAATAAAAAGCTCGTTTCCCTCGGTCCTTTTATCTACATTTGGAATAATAATGTTGGAATAATAATGTATTCACAAAGAACAATCATTTCTGTTAAAGTGTGTTTTCTTTTTGCTTGTGAACTCTAAGTGTAGCCATTATGGCAGATTGTATTTTTTTACGCGTACTTAATTCGGGATATCTGGTTTTATGCAAAGGTTGATTTTTTCCGATTCGTTGAGATTGAACTGTAAATATTCAACTATAAAAAAGGACAAAGATCTGATACGCCCCCGTCACGTTTTTTTATAATTAGAATGAACCATGTACGTCTTAAAAACGACTTGATATATTTGGCAGGCAATAAAAAGCATTAATAATATATCTGTTTATATATATGCTGCATCGACATCCTAATTGCCAAGACACCTCAGTGAATATATATCAGGGCGCAAGATATCATCCGTCCGCAGCTGAAAATGTTATATAGTAGGAAATGAATAATATAGACATGCACGGATGGAATGATATGGGCACCTTCCATCTGCCTTAGGTACAATCCGATACTGAAAATCAGGCGTAATTAAAAGTTTGCTTATTATTTCGCTTTCAACAATGGAAGTTGCCGTACTATTTGGAAGGCACATAAGTCTATATGATGCAGCTGCCAAATAGGAACTGATCCCTTCATATAACGTCCGACGATCTCCTGTTTGAACACCCACCCCAGTCTTCACCAATTTTCGATCACTCGCGACTCTCATCAATGGAGGCTGTGCACGAGCCAGTTGATGTTCAGCTCGCACCACAAGAGGCTTTGCCCGCCCCTCAGGAGGCTGCGGGCAACGTTAATGCCGTAGAAGATGCTGTTGAATACATTTTTCAATTTATCACTGTTGTCCAGGACGATGAGGCACTAAAGTAAGTTGTATTGCTCTTCATATTACTCTCGTACACATCAGGCTAGATATCAGTTGGGCAACATAGCAGGCTAGACATAATTATCCATGATAGTCCACTATATTATGTTTGGTTGTCTAGGTGTTATATATTTTATTGTATATATTATTTGCACTGTTACACCGTTGTTAAAAAATTTATGTTTGCCTCTGTATCACACCTTTTTACATATGGTACATGTGCCTATGTTATTTTTATACATCTATAACATTATTAAAGACAAAATAGCTACCAGGTTATAACATTATTAAGTAACTTTTTTATTGCTTTATATTATACAAAAAAGTTAGTCTAAATGTGATAGAGATATGGATGGATGATATTTGGTAAAGATTGGTCTGCATTTTTTGGACAGCACAATCTGGATTAGAAGCGAACGACCATATCAGATTGAAATCAGCCTACGGATGCTCCAGGAAACAATTAAACTTTTTGGAATAATTCATCCTGAGTGCTTCAATCTTGCAGTTCGTAAGCTTGCGAGCGCTGAAGTAGAGAGCACTACAGGTACAAGAATGCTTGGAAACAAACATTTTTTCGACTTGCAGTTTCATTCTCTGGCACTGGCTCTCAGACACTCTTCGATGGAGTAAGAAACACACACCGCAGTGCTGATTGACAATGCCATTGTTCGGCCGTTTCCTAAATATGATGTGTTCAATCTAACATTGTAAGAGACTCATTATTATAATTTAATTTGCTTATTCTATTTTGTACTAACATGTGTCTATTTACGACAGTATCTACTACCATTTGTTTCTGCGGATTCTTTGTACGGACTACTTGTAGTCGGCAAGGAAACTAGGAGGGTTCTCCCAATTGATCCATCAATCGACGTCTATGATGGACCATACAACTTTCATAACACTGAAACGAGGAAGGAGATCACAATGTTGAAACAAGAGTTCAACAATGTGTTGCAGATGAGGATCCCTGGTTGGAATACCAATCTCATGGACTGGTCAACGCATGGCATCTCTTCAACCGGCAGGCGGTAATATAGTAAATCGATCACACGTGTAATAAGCAGACCGTTATAGTTTTAATATAGTTAATTTTGTTTGTAACAAGGAAGACTCCGCTTTCCTTGTCCTACAGGAGATGGCCCACCAGAATGGTACTACTAATTCTGGTAGGAAGACCACTCACGTAACTACACAATAACGAGGTTTATCATGCGATTTGTTTTGCAGCAATTTATAAATTACTATTTTTCCATCTTCTCTAGGATTCAATACAGCTCAGAAAGAACCTGCTGGTCCAGATGCTGACGATAAAAAACAATGAAGCAGCTGGAAACATACCAGATGAAATTAAAGCTGCGTTGAGGGTTTTAAACGACTGAATATGGTCCATTGCATTTTTGTATGTCGCAAATAAATGGCTACTACATCTTTGTTAGGGATCGTATTCAGAATTATCTACTTGGCAATACGGATATCTATAAAATGCATTGGATGGTATATATAGGTTTAAATACTTTTTTTTGTTTTTGATATATTAAACATTTGTTTCGCGACGCACCCTATAACTCCCGTGCGTTAACGTCAATTATAACAGTAAAGTCATGAACTACATAATTGGCAATACAAACTATATATAACTAACCCGTCAATGCCTTCTTATCTACATCAGCGCTAATACGGATTGATCTGAAGCCCTAACTCCATTAATGATGAGGCTATCTAAAACATCTTCTTCTACCATTGGCAATGGCAAAGAAGTAGGTCATTGGGGAGTCCCCTTTAAGAGTCCAATTGAGGGTACCACGCTGACGCCAATATATATCTGCCTGCTGATGCAGCTGCACCAGAGCGGATTCAAGGTTGTATTGGACTGACCAATCATTCTCCAAGAGGCCTATCGCATCTGCTAAAAGTTCCACGCCCGCGATCTGGGCCTCTAAAGATTTTTTTCTCCCTGCGGGTCTCCGCTACTCTGTTAAGAGACCAGCCCCTAATAAGAAACTTACGAAGCTCATATGAGCATTTGTGCCAGTCGTCCATGGGCCCAAAGGATCGATGTGAAGGGTTAAGAAGGCTAGAAATCTAGGTGGCAAGATTATTGATGAATCCCTCCACTAGAAGCCAGGAAGCATCGAATTGGAAGGGCGAAGAGGTCATATGTTGGTTTAAGCCAGCGTCCAAAATGGAGGGGAGCATGAACTATATATATTTAAATACTTTTTTTGTTTTGGATATATTAAACATATGTTTTGCGACGCACCCTTGATCTCGAAATATCACATCAATTATAACTGTAAAGTCATGAACTACATAATTGGCAATACGAACTATATATAACTATCATACGTCAATGCTGCAGTTGTAGCCAAGAAAAATGGACAATAGATGACTTTGTTTTTCAACACGGCTCAATAAAAAGCTCGTTTCCCTCGGTCCTTTTATCTACATTTGGAATAATAATGTATTCACACAGAACAATCATTTCTGTTAAAGTGTGTTTTCTTTTTGCTTGTCAACTCTAAGTGTAGCCATTATGGCAGTATGTATTTTTTGTACGCTTACTTAATTCGGGATATCTGGTTTTATACAAAGGTTGATTTTTTTTGATTCTTTGAGATTGAACTATAAATATGGCATGCCTTAGTAACAATATATTCAACTATAAAAAGGAGAAAGATCTGATACGCCCCCATCACGTTTTTTTATAATTAGAAAGAATCATCTACGTCTTAAAAATGACTTGATATATTTGGCAGGAAATAAAAAGCATTAAAAATATATCCGTTTATATATATGCTGCATAGACATCCTAATTGCCAAGACACCTCATAGAACAATCACGCACGCGTATCGATCAGCGATGGAGCCCATCATTGGAAACAATGCGCCGGCGGTCCAGGTTGTGGCAGCGCGCACTTACCAGGAGGTTTCTGTGCCCCGGCCCCTGGATGCCGCTGCCCCCGACCCCAATGAGGCTGCCCTCCAGATACACGATGTTGTGGCCGACCCCCAGGAGGATTTGCCCGCACCCTTACATCTTTTGCCCCCACCAAGGCATTTCGTGGAAGATGCACTCGAATATATATTCGGCTTCATTAACGGCATTCATGATGAGCAGACACTACAGTAAGTTATGGTATTGTATGTTTATTTTCTCTAAAGAAATATTATTAGAACTAGGTCGTACATAGCAGACTCTGTTTGATATAGGAGTATGATATTGCTTGATTTGTTTTTCTTTAGATTAAATCTTACTTTTTGCGGCCAGCAGTACAAAATTATTTTTTGTTAAATGTTTTGGCAGTATTTCCATTGCACATCTACAGTATGTAATGAATAACAAAATTCTAATATTATTTGCAGTACAAATGTTGAACAACTTAATGTCCTTACTATATTGTACAACAATTTTATATTGTTTTTGAACAGCCAGCAATCTTGGTATAATGGGTGCTACCTAAATTTTCCTGCTCTTAATTTCTAGCAAATTAATATTGTTCTTACAGATAAGTTATTATTTAATTTTAGCTTTTGCTAGAAGGTGCTGAAACAATTTTCATGCTCTATAGTTTATCAAAATCTTACGTTCTGCTCATAGCTATTAGATTATCTAGAAAATGTTACCATATGAACAATTTTATGTTTGAAAGTACCACTCGTATTGCTAACCATTTTTATTTATTTTTACGTGCAGCTCAATCTGGATAAGAAGCGATACACCGTACCGTATCAAAATCAGCCTCAGAATGCTGAAGGACACACTATTTGTAAGATCCGCAAGTCTACATCCCGATTGCTTCAATCTCGCTGTTCGTAAGCTTGCTAGCGCTGAAGTAGAGAGGCATGCAGGCACCAACATGGTTGGAGGAAAACATTATTTTGACTTGCAGTTCCATGCTCAATCACGAGCTCTAAGGTATTCATGGATGCCGCAAGGGCAGTGCACCTCGACGCTGATCAACAATGCTGTTCTACAGGCCTTTCCTAGATATGATGTGTTCAACTCCACAATTGTAAGAGTTTTTAATTCCTAAATTATTTTTTCTTTCCTGATAGCAATTAACCTGTGTTGACCTTATGTAGTATCTACTTCCGTTGTCTATCCCGGATTCCTCGTATGGTCTACTTGTGGTAAATCGAATGAGGAGAAGGGTTATCATATTTAATCCATCACTAGACGTACGACAAGTGGGAAATAGCTCTCACAACAAAGAGATGATGAAGGAAATCACTATTTTGAAGCAAGAACTCAATGAAGTGTTGCAGGCTAGGGTCCTTGAATGGAACACCGAACTCATGGATTGGCGACAAGACAACATGTCATTCAATTTTTGGCGGTAATTTAATAAATTTTTCAGATGAATAAAATGCAGTATGTAGAAATCTCAAGTTTTTATTCTGTTTGTCACAGCAAAGACTCGGTTTTCTTAGTTCTACAAGAGATGGCCCACCAGCTAGGTTCTTTGCGTAGCATGACCTGGATGAACACTACAGTAATTATCTTTATGACGAGTTTTAATGTGCCATTTATAATCCAACCACTTCAGCGTTTCATGGTGAATTTTTTTCATTGTTTCTAGGATCCAATTATGCTCAGGAGCCAAGTGGTAGTCCAGATGCTCATGGTCAAAGACAATCTAGCTGCTGGAAACATCCCTCAGGAGATTACGGTGGCCTTGAGGGTTTTGAACAACTAAATATGCTTCTATGCATGCAGAACCGTCAGGAATACTTCAATCATCTTGTCATGTTTGGTTATGGATTGAAACTATAATTTTTGTTTTTGGGTTTACAATATTTAAGAACTAATTGGAGTTTTGGTACTACTACAAGTTGGTTTTGCTGTTATGTTTGTTCTTTTGGTAATTTCTGTTTGTCATGTGGCAGGATCAAGCACCTGAGTTTGTGGACGCTCTTGTAGCTAGCGACTCTGCTGAGCTTTCTGGTTAATGGTAAGCTTGATTCCCGCCACAAAAGAAATGTGGGGAAAATATTTATTAGAGGAAAGGCACCGGCCCCCACAGTTGAAATCAGGGGGGGCAAATTTGATAGGGAAATAAATCAGGGCCCCACCATTCAAATCAGGGGGTCGGAGATTTATTTAGAGGGGGACAAACACTGGGCCCCACAAAACACGCAGCCAACAACGCTTTCTGGGTTGGCATCGAGTGTTGCACGACAGAGTAAGTCCGGTTTCTTTGATTTTTTCGTTTGGGAAATTTATGGGGTAAGGGAGACATAATTTAGGCAACTTTTAATTTGTTACTGGTTTTTTTGCATAGTCTAATCAAAACAAATATCTTGCCGATTTTGTTGATAGTATTTTTTTATGGAAACATGCAAATAAGGAAGGACAGGGTGCACCTTCCTAACTGTTGTCGCACAATTCCCCACGGCCTCATATATACTCAATAAAATCCTACGGGCTCCTTCCTCTCTCGCTTTACCAGTTGTACGACCGAGTTTTTGCCCCGTCAATGGAAGCAATGGCGAATTTTGGGGGAGTGCGACACGCCGTCAACTACGTGTACGATTTCATAGCACTTTCCTCAGACGAAGAACTACTAGAGTAAGTTCTCACGGCCCGATACATCTAATATTTTGTGCTCTTCATGTACATGTATACTTTGCATTTAGAAGATATACCCCCATAAAAAATCTTCCTGCCCTGTACATATATACTTTACGTTTAGATTAGAAGATATACCCTGGTTAGGATCACATGGTCTTTGTCTAAGTTCAGACGTCTGTTACAAAGGCTGAATGTGTAGTTATTTTTCTTATACAAGTATATAAATACATATTAATGGTTGTTACCAGATATTATATTTGTATTGGTAAATTGTGTCTAAAACCAGTGTTTTGCGGCGTCTAACATAAATAGCTGATAAGTATGAAACGAAATACGTATGAAACTGTGGTCCAAAACTATGGGGTCTAACACCTTTTACAACAATGTTGAACAAGCTATAAACTACATGTTGAATTTTTTCATCCAAAATCTACAACAATTTTTATGCAGGTCCATGTACTACTACGAAAACACTTCAATCTGTTTGTTTATTGCCCGTACATAATATTAAAATACTTGACTTGGTAGAGATTACAATATCTTTTAGGTCATTTAATGTGATATATACTATTGTTTAATTATTCATATCTTATAGACAGCAACACAGTTTTATCGTTTGAGTTTAGGATTACTTGAAGTCATATCATTGGTAGGGGTCGGAGATTTATTTAGAGGGGGACAAACACTGGGCCCCACAAAACACGCAGCCAACAACGCTTTCTGGGTGGGCATCGAGTGTTGCACTTCCTCACGACAGAGTAAGTCCGGTTTCTTTGATTTTTTTCATTTGGGAAAGTTATGGGGTAAGGGAGACATAATTTAGGCAACTTTTAATCTGTTACTGGTTTTTTGCATAGTCTAATCAAAACAAATATCTTGCCGATTTTGTTGATAGTATTTTTTTATGGAAACATGCAAATAAGGAAGGACAGGGTGCACCTTCCTAACTGTTGTCGCACAATTCCCCACGGCCTCATATATACTCAATAAAATCCTACCGGCTCCTTCCTCTCTCGCTTTACCAGTTGTACGACCGACTTTTTGCCCTGTCAATGGAAGCAATGGCGAATTTTGGGGGAGTGCGACACGCCGTCGACTACGTGTACGATTTCATAGCACTTTCCTCAGACGAAGAACTACTAGAGTAAGTTCTCACGGCCCGATACATCTAATATTTTTTGCTCTTCATGTACATGTATACTTTGCATTTAGAAGATATACCCCCATAAAAAATCTCCCTACCCTGTACATATATACTTTACGTTTAGATTAGAAGATATACCCTGGTTAGGATCACGTGGTCTTTGTCTAAGTTCAGACGTCTGTTACAAAGGCTGAATGTGTAGTTATTTTTCTTATACAAGTATATAAATACATATTAATGGTTGTTACCAGATATTATATTTGTATTGGTAAATTGTGTCTAAAACCAGTGTTTTGCGGCGTCTAACATAAATAGCTGATAAGTATGAAACGAAATACGTATGAAACTGTGGTCCAAAACTATGGGGTCTAACACCTTTTACAACAATGTTGAACAAGCTATAAACTACATGTTGAATTTTTTCATCCAAAATCTACAACAATTTTTATGCAGGTCCATGTACTACTACGAAAACACTTCAATCTGTTTGTTTATTGCCCGTACATAATATTAAAATACTTGACTTGGTAGAGATTACAATATCTTTTAGGTCATTTAATGTGATATATACTATTGTTTAATTATTCATATCTTATAGACAGCAACACAGTTTTATCGTTTGAGTTTAGGATTACTTGAAGTCATATCATTGGTATGAACCTTGATCTTAATTTTTTACAGCACAATCTGGATTAGGAGCCCGCGCCCATTCCCTATCGAGATTAGCCTACGGATCATCCGAGACACCATCCTAGGAGATGGACTTGTCCATCCGTTATGCTTCAATCTAGCTGTGCGTAAGATTACTACCGACGCAGCAGAGAGGAGCGCAGGCACCAGCTCTGTTGGAAAGACACATTTTCTCAATTTGGGATTCCATGTGCAAGCACGGGCGCTAAGGCAGACTTGGTTAAGCCAAGAACAGCGCACCAATGCACTGATTAACAATGTCGTGCTTGAGCCTTTTCCAAGATACGACGTGTTTCACACCCCTACAATTGTAAGTGTTCTCATTCTTACAAATTAGTTGGTTACTTTGTTTGACATTTACCTTTGTCTACCAAATGCAGTATCTTCTACCACTGTCACTCGTGGGTTCGTCCTATGGTCTTTTAGCAGTGAACATGGAAATGGAGAGGACTATAGTTATTGATTATTCAAACCAGGATGTGTTTCATTTTGAGAGGACCCCCATGGCACTGAACTTCAGAGGGAAGCCCTTTTAGTGAAGCAAGAATTCAGCTCTGTATTGCAACAGGAGGCCCCTGATAGGAACAGCCAACTTGTGGAATGGCCCGAACAAGATAACATTCATGTTTCACCTCGGCGGTACTATTCTAAATTTGGCTTGCATATTAGTGCGTGCTCTAATATAGCTAATACAATATGTTTTTTTGGTGACAGTATGGACTCCGGATTCAAAGTTCTACAGGAGATGGCCCATCTGTATGAAACCATCGGTAATGACATGGTTCATAACATGCCTAGGACTGACGTAAGTGATTTTGTAATGAGGTTACAGATTGCATATATTTGCTAAATATATCTTCTGACTTTGTTTATGCACAATTTGTAGGATCCACAAAGTCTCAAGAAGCGACTAATGGTCCAGCTGTTGATAGTTAGGGATAACGAAGCAAAGGATAACATTCCAGAGCAAGTTAGAGCAGCGTTGAGATTTATTGGTGTCTAAGGAGGACTTCTGCATCGATAAATACCTTATAATAAAATGATGTTTAGTTGCTTTCTAGGAAATATCTGTTTCAATGCCCGTGCTGATCAGATGATCAGTTGACATTTTCTCTTATATTTATGTTGGTTGGTATCCACTAGCTATAGATTGATGTTGGCATCCCCTAGCTTTGTTGGTTATATATCTATCCTTCCATCCATCTAAATTTTACGGGAAGAAGGCCATATTAGTTTGGACCAGGTTTGGTGCTCCAGGTGCACCGGAATACTTTTGTGTTAAGACCATGATAGGTTCACAACGTACTCATAGACCGGCAGGTGATGTTTAGTATGAGATCTTTTAGTATGAGAGGCGGCATGAGTAGACCATGCACATATTGATCTTTAGTATGAGATGGAATGGTGCGGGCACCTACTCGGCTGCTTCGGCTTACGCGATTATGTGTGAGGGATGGGTGCAATTTCAGCTTGCGGACGCGATATGGAAAAGCGGGGCACCTCTCTCATGCAAGCTACTTATGTGGTTGGCCGTCCAATATAGGAACTGGACGTCGGATAGGTGAGTTCAACACGGTTTGCAGGATACGATATCTTCATGCTTCTTGTGTGATCAGGAGCAGGACACGGTGGATCACATCCTTGCACAATGCCTCTATGCCAGACAGGTCTGGTTCGAATGCTTTTCCAAGGTAGGGATGCCTCTGCAGCTGATACCCAATGGGCATGAAAAGGTGCAAGATTGGTGGGTGGCATCGAGTGAGAGGATGCCCAAGACACACCGAAAGGACTTCGACTCTTTTGTCATGTTGATTTGCTGGAGTATATGGAAGCAACGGAATGGTAGAGTTTTAGTTAGGAATAATCTGTCTAATGAGCAATAACTGGCCGGGAACATTTTCATGGAGCGCCACCTGTGGGCTCTAGCTAGAGGGAGTGGAGTTCTACATTTTTGTGAATAGTAGCCTAGGAGGGTTTTTAGGAGATGGCAGGCACGTCGTGGGCGATGTCTACAGCCATGTAAATCTTGTACATATTGTTTGTCCCCTTCTTTAAAGCTAAGGGATGCCTTTCGCGTGCTCTCGATAAAAATCTTTAGTAGGAGAGCCACAATATGTCCCTGTGTTTAAGTGGGGCATGGCAGACCATCTGGGCTTTTTCGTCACACTAAAGTTCTAAAGCCTAATCTCGTATCGTATAACTTCATACATACACGCACTGTTATACGATACGATGTATACACTCATTTTTTCAGTGAAGTATTTAAGTGAACAAATAAATTAATTACAATTTCATCGTTATTGTGCACGTCGTTAATTTTCTTTTGCAGTAGCTAATCTCGTATCGTATAACTTCATCCATACACGCACTGTTATACGATACGATGTATACACTCATTTTTTCAGTGAAGTATTTAAGTGAACAAATAAATTAATTACAATTTCATCGTTATTGTGCACGTCGTTAATTTTCTTTTGCAGTAGCTAATCTCGTATCGTATAACTTCATCCATACACGCACTGTTATACGATACGATGTATACTTTAAACCAGCAATCGAATGGTCATAGGGCACGTACCTTCAATTGTCACCAATCTTCAAGTTCACACAGGATCCATAGTTCTCTGTCTTGCTCAAGATGTTTCTGATAAAGCAATGATTATCTTGTATGTGTTCCTGAATACAGTAGACAAAATTAGTCCCCGCCAAATTGTTTTCTTATTGACTACATAGAGTACAAGTCTGTCCCAGAATGTTCCGACAATTATTATTCTTTACCAACATTTTCCAATTATATTTGGTGAGGAAGAAAATTATTATAAAGTTACCCTAAGGGAGTCACATCTCATTCGAATATGATATAATTCAAAATATAATGTGTTCTATGTATGAACTATATTTAAACAGAATAGACATATGTGGTAAGTAAAATTGGAGCTAATATACAATTGGAGCAACATACCTATTTCCACTTGCTTAGGTACTGTCACTATGTAGCCCTCCACACCCCGAACAACTTCCCTTTGAAAAATGCTGGCAAAAGATGTCAATGTTTTAAATCCAAAGGAAACAATGTAGAAAGAAAAGAGACGATGAAATTGTGTTACTCATACTTTGGCAGCACGAGTGGATAAGTAAAGTTTTTCCAATCTCTGATGTAGTTTAACTTCTTACTCGTCTGTGAATGCATTATCAGAATTTAACTAGCCACCAGCCCCAAAGTGCTTAAACACTTCCTGCAACGGTATATACATGTTACAATATTATTTTACTCATACGAAAATTGGGAATTTATATGTTTTGATGCCACTGGCAGGGATATATATTAATTTTGTTATTATTTAAGTAGATACAATGTAAAATGTGTGGCCAGTTAAAGGTAATCTTGGCATGCAAATCAATGATAAGTTGATTAATTAATGAATACAATAACAATTTACCTATTTAGAAAGTTATAATTATTGACATCTTTTCTAATATATTAACAGGTTGGCATTTGATCTCGAAAGGAAATAGATCTGCACCATACAGTAATATATGGTGGGACTATAACAAGCCATGATTTCCTACCCAGTTATCCGGCGCATGGCCTATCTATATATGTTAACCTATGCCATCCCTCCTCCCCCTCCTTTCTCTCCCTTCGCCCATCACAGATAGCAAAATATCAAATTAGCCAGTCCTAGAGGAAAAATTCCAAAGGAGGATCAAGAAGGCGAGTTCATCTAGGTATGAAGATTTCTTGATCTGTATCTTCTCAAAAAGTATAATAGTTATTTTATTATGATCATGTCCTATTAGGTGAGCTACAACTGAAGAAAAATAGATTCATCATATATTCTGGACTGCATAGGCAAGCAAACTATTTTCATAGCCAAGCAAACTTCCACCAGAAAAACCCATCCTTTGGCAAAGATTACCAAAATAATTATTGTCATTAGATGACTCTAAGGACTTGTAGTGTCTCTAACTCATGAAGATATGGTCACATCATTGACCTCTGTTATTAGATGACTCTAATGTACAAGTGAAGATAAATAATATTATTTGGCATTAGATGCCTTATTGACTTGTAAGCACAATGCAAATTTCAGACATGAAGCTCACCACACACATGTACATATGTACTAAAAAACGAAACATGACAAAGCAGTAGACAAGAAGTTTTTATGGCAAACAGTAGACACTGAGTTTTGATAGCAAGCAGTAGATAAGAAGTTTTTAGGTCAAGTAGTTTTACTTATAATTTGCCTTGACAACTCTATCCCCTCACCTCACATAATTGATATATATATATATATGTGTGGTTCCTCAAAAATGAGTTGACATGTATGCCCAACTTGATTGTAAGTGTCCAGGATTTCCTTGTAGCACCAAAAACATAGCTCAATATATATTGAATCCAACAACACTGAAGCTAAG
>NW_024115066.1:0-7926 GCF_003073215.2 Triticum urartu | reverse complement strand
CAACCTCGGCCAGAGATCCTTTCTCGACTCCCTACGTGAAAGCAATCCCAGAGCCATACTATCCATTTCTTATACACAATTCATTTCTCATCACAAGTATCCAGTTTTAGTTGTATCGATCGGGATACAACTCCAAGTGTCTGTTACTGTAGGACAGGCTATCGATAGATGTTTTCTTCCCAGCAGGGGTGCACCAACTTACCCACCACACTCAATTAACTCCGGCCGGACACACTTTCCTGGGTCATGCCCGACCTTGGCCAAACAATACACCGCAACACGACCTAGGCTTAATAGAGAGGTCAAGCATGCCGGACTAAACCTATGCCCCCAGGGGTCTTGGGCCATCGCCTCGGGAACTCCTGCACGTTGTGTGGGCGGCCGGTGAGCAGACTTAGCTACCTCCTTAAAAAGGCAGGAGCTTACCAGTCCAACCCGACGCACGCCGCTGAATCGCATGACGTTTATTAAGCTTCGGCTGATGCATACGACGCAGAACGCCCATACAATGCCCATGTGATGGTTAGTGCTATCAGGCCAAAGGCCTCTCGGATCAAATATCCAATGGTGCGTTGGCAGTGCGGTCACGAGCAGAGACTCACGAAAGATGTGACCCCGTCGCCCCATCTCGAGTACTTGTGGCAAGGGCTAAGAATGCCCGGTCACGCCTCGTAAGTATCTCGCGGGCACCTTCCAGGTCAACCCGACTCCACAGCACTCGCTATTAAGCTCGCCTGGGTACGCCTCAGGGCCGACCCGTCTTTAGTAATCTGGTTCAGTGTAAAGTCATAGTAACCTTAGTAATTGTGTGTCTTAACACCAAGGGGAAATGTAACGCCCCGGACACACCCGCCGGTGGTCGTTACTCCTGGCGGGATCTAGACTAGCCCCACAGATCAATACTAGTCTTTTCTGTGCACTTTGTCCTCACTCGTGCGCACCCGGGAGCAACTTCCCGGTCGGTCACCCATCCTGACACTACTACAAGCTGAGCACGCTTAACTTTGGAGTTCTGTCCGAATGGGCTCGCGGAAAAGAAGGAATTCCTTATTGATATGAGTAGTCTACCATCCCTAATAAGCCAGGCTATCACATGCACCCACACTCAGAGGAACCGATGTCCTCGTCGGGCCACATGAACGTTCCCTCTTGGCACAAATGTCTGTGCTTCCAGTCCGGTACATGTGCCATGCCGGGTGCCACGACGGGTCACAAACGTCATGAACAACATGACCACGCACCTGTCCGCAACCATCCGTGTAACCGCGAGGGTCGGCTCTGATACCAACTTGTAACGCCCCGGACACACCCGCCGGTGGTCGTTACTCCTGGCGGGATCTAGACTGGCCCCACAGATCAATACTAGTCTTTTCTGTGCACTTTGTCCTCACTCGTGCGCACCCGGGAGCAACTTCCCGGTCGGTCACCCATCCTGACACTACTACAAGCTGAGCACGCTTAACTTTGGAGTTCTGTCCGAATGGGCTCGCGGAAAAGAAGGAATTCCTTATTGATATGAGTAGTCTACCATCCCTAATAAGCCAGGCTATCACAGGAAAACCCGAGGAACCACCCCCGGTGAATTCCACTCTATGTAATCATCAAGGTGAACGTAAGAGGATCCACCCTCGAGGTTCACACTTGAGGGGTTGCACGACAGAGCCGTATCGGAAGTGGTTAAGGAGGAAATCACCCTCGATGACCACGAGTGGATTGCTACACTACAGAGATCTCATCAGGAGTGATGTGAGGTTCCATCCTCGGTACTCGATGGTAACTCTGCAGAGTCGAGCAACAAAAGGGGAAAGTGATATGCGGTGCCTAGGCCTGGTCTTCGATGATGAAGCAGGGGCAACAAGGACAAGGTGGGGGTCAATGATGGGTCACTAACCAACCTATACTAAGCAGTTTAGGTAACAATAAGCAGGTAACAAAACACAGGCTATGCATCAGAGTAGGATCATACAGAAAGCAGTAGCAGTTCTAATGCAAGCATGAGAGGGAAAGAAATGTGCGATATCGAAATGCTCAAGGGGGGGGGCAGGTTTGCTTGCCTGGAAGCTCTGCTGAAAAAGAAGAAGTGTCGTCGACGTAGTCGATCACAGGGGCAGCATCGGTCTCGGGGTCTACCGGAGGGAAGAGAGGGAAGAAACAGTAAATACAGAGCAAACAATGCATCACAAGGCATAACATGGTAACACGCAACGCTAGGAGTGTTCTAACGTAGTGCTGCACGATACAAGTGAAGGGGGAATTCAACCGGGAAGGTATTCCTGGTTCCGGACTTGTATCAGACAGATGACCGAAGGGGGAAAGTTCCATGTTCGGATTCGTTTTATTTTTCTAAGCAACTTTCATGTAGAAAATATTTTCATCCGAGCTATGGTTTAAATTCTATGAATTTTTAAAGCTTAAAGTATTTTCTGGAATTATTTAAATCAATAAAGAGGCTAGCCAACTTTCCTCCAGAAGGCTCCCTCGATCGAGCCTTCGTCGGCCATCGGATCTGGCTTTCTAGCATGTCTGGATCGTTAGATCTTTACCTCGCGGTCAAACCCGATTTTCATCTCGCCGGGCGCTCGTTGGCTGGGTTGGCTATTTCCCGGTGCACCAGGTTTTGCCCAATGAGCTCAGCACGCTCCGCACCCAATCGCCTGCTTCTCGCCCCACGCCCACCCGACCCGCCAAACGAACCCTAACGCCCTTTCTCATCCCCCTCCATCCCCACAAGCCACCACACCCCTCCCTCTCTCCCTCATCCTCTCCTCACCTGCAGCCGCCGGCCTTGTCTCTCCACTCGCCTCCTCCTCTCCTCTACCACGTCGTCGTTGATCCACCGCCGACCTTCTCCTCTGCTTACCTCCTCCTGTCCTCTTCCATGTTGCCGTCGATCCAGATCGGACGTATCGTCGTGGGGGAGCAGCGCCGGCAGGGTCATCGCGGTGCAGGTGTGGGGTAGGATGCAACGACAAGGGGAAGGAGGAGGCCGGTGAGGAAGTCAAGCAACAACGGGTGGGGGTAAGGGGCAGGGTGAGGCCTCGCGCACCTGCCGGCGGCCGGCGGGTCGACTTGTCGCGCCACCGCGTCGTCGTCTCCTCTGCGCCATGAGGTGCCACCTCTGCCTCCACCCCCCGCCGGGCAAGGAGCTCGAGGTGAACATGCAGTGTGGGAAGGCGAGAGGAAGTAGGAGCTCATGTCTCCTCCAATGGATGTCTCGTGCATCTGGAGGACAAGGAGAACAACACGTGCCTGTTGGAGGTGGCTCGAGCGATGCAGGCCAGCGGTGAACTAGGTGCTCCACTCTTTCGCTCCCTCACTTCCTCCTCACTAATATTTTACTTTGCTAATATTTGTATTTTTAAACTTGAGCTGTGCAGATCTGACATAGAAGACCACGTTCCTCAGGGATCCCAGAATATATTAGACAATATGGTAGTCCAATGCTTTTTTGAAGTATATATTGACACTATGCTGTAAAGGGACATGATAGGTGAAGTTTTATTATCTATCCTGGTAGAATAATCCAAAGAAGATATGTTTTACTCACCAATTTATATGCCTGACTGTGCTGCTATTGTTACTATTTTCCTAATGGATGCTCCTAAAATTGTTTCGGTGCTCTTCTACCAAGATTGACCAAATTAGTGTTCTGCTAAAGTAAAAGTCATAAGACTGAAATAACATGGGTCAGCCTTTCTATGTCTGCCAGTGCTACAAATTATTTGAATGAAAGATCTAAAAATACACAGCACATCGTATGTCCATAGTTGTGATGATGATAGGTGAAGAGTCTTGGCCTGTTCATTACATTAATTTGAAAGCTTGTGTTCTTTTGAGCTTACATTATGTAGCATCTCTACTGTAGGTTTGTAAGTAGCTTTCTCCTTTATCTGATGGAAATCATAATTGTTTTACAGGAAGTGAAGACTGCCAGTCATCGCGCCATATTCCCGTGAGCTCCATTCATATTACTATATGCTTAAAACGCCGTGCTCTCCTTCTCTACATCATGTGGTAGTAGTATTTACTTGCCATTCATGCATCTTGTTCCATCATGTCAGTCATATCTTACATATCGCGCTTAACTGATTTGCTCAGTTCCTCTGCTATGATTTTCTCTCGTGTTTTTCGAACATTCTTGGTTACTATAGATTATCATGCCATCTTGCTGCAATGCATTCAAACCTGCAAATAGCTTTGTAAATAGAATTATGTGCCCAGGCATTTGATTGTGCTTACATGTTTCCAAATGGGGCCTCTCTTCGTACATAATTGAACATGGGATTGAACCCATGGTCACATCATATTGTGAGACATGTCTGAAACGTCTAAGCTGGGAAATCAGGTCGATTTATCTGACTACTGAAAATGAGCATCCGAATATCTACAGAACTTATCCACTTCCAGCCGAATATCAATTATAAAAAATCCACCGTGTACCATGATCAATTAAATAGTCTTGCTTAAGTTTATGCTACCTCTGTATGCTAAATGAATGTTCACTTGTGTTCAAATTTCAAGGAAGTGTGCTTCACGCTTCTGTTTCTGCAATATGATTTAGAGTATATGATTTCATTTTCCTACTTTCCTAGTTATAAATTTATTGGCATCAAAGTAGAGCTTCAGGTTTATGGTTCACTATATCATTGCAAAGTAGTTTATGGCTCAGTATATCACTGCAGGTTCCTTACACCATCAAATTTCAATGTTTTTGTATTTTTGTTGATTGAAGCATGTTCTTCGAATATAAAATAGCAGAGATTTCTTTTATTATCAATTCTAATACCTTTTTGATACATTGCAGGTTTGCTATCAAACTCTCAAAAAGGAAAAACAACTTTACTCTGTTTTTTTGGAGAACCTTCCTGTAGAGTACCTCGACACAGACAAATATGCGATCAAGGATATATTCGATGGATTTTCACTCAAAACATGGAGGATATTTTTTGTAGGTCCGTTGCTTGCTTTATTGTTTTCTTACTTTCCATTCTTCAAGACAATATCTTCCTAGCATTGCTCTATAAATTTAAATCCATCTTTTTGTTCTTTGGATTATCATGGCGTACTCGTCCTGTCTAATCCAAGAAAGGGCCTTCATGTTTGCAGATAGTTTGGTGCTCTCATGGTTATTTTGTAGTGATTTTCCTTCCGTTCATTACTTGGTAACCATCTACTGCAGCTCAACTATTGTCCAGTTGCTGACCTTATGGTGAGTGATTGATGGTGCATGTTTTCCTATTAGTTTCTTTCTATGCCAATGTCTGAATTTTACCTTGCCGTTTTGCATTTCTCCAGGCCTTCCATTCTCACTGTGATTCCCCGAGATGCGCTATTAGTAGGCATCCACTTCCTAATAAAAATCTGGCAGTCAACTTGAACGAGTCATTTATCTAGCTACAGCAACCTTCATTGCTTTTGCAGTCAACTTGAACGAGTCTATACCTGCTAAATATTTACACGTTAGTATAGCCAGAAAGTCAGATGATCATTCCATGTTGGTTAGCCGTGATAAATCTAATTTCTAGAGTAGCAGATGATTCGTGTCAGGTTTCTTTTAGAGATTGAAATATGTCTTGACTCTAAAATAAGTAGTACAACATCCAGTTCTGCATAGTTGAAAGCATACTATCTAAAACTGGACGGCCTTCTAAAGCTCTGAAACTACTATTTGTTGTGTAATCTGTATCCCCTTTTCATACTCTATATATGCTTTCTACTTAGTAGAAAAAAATGCGTGAGAACGATGGCCCAGAGGATGCGAATTGCACTCAAATATATGCAGGTTTCTTGCCAAACTAACTGCCACTATTTTATTTCAGGTGCTTCTTCTGTAACTTTTTAGCTGGCTCTTCTCATTTCCTGGCGAACTTTTTAGTCTGTACAGTCGAATCGTTGGAAGTTGTTTTCTACTATCTATAGAGGTTTTATCCAAACTATTAGTTGCCTGACTTGCTTTTTCGAAATGCACCGTCCTGATAGACCAAGTGGACCCACACATTTCCATGGGATTTTAGAAAAATATATATGAATTTGCATACATTTTCTAAATTTCTATCTTTTCTTATCCATGCTTCCCCATAGATATATAGCAGGCTCAACAAAAATGAATGTCCAATTGTGTCCAAATTTCAAGGAAGTGTGCTTCACGCTTCTCTTTCTACAATATGTTTCAGAGTATATGATTTAATTTTCCTACTTTCCCAGTTACAATACTGTGTACTTCATTCTTAGCTTTGCTTTGGGAAAAATAGGTATGCAAGTTATCGAAAGCTCCATTTTTCTCCATTATATAGATCATATAGCTTTGTGATCGAAGGTAGGTTGTCACATATGGGATGTTGCTTGTGAAAGTTATATACAGCCATGAGTCCCTGGCAAAATAATCGCAGCTCATGTTACTAGGATCAGGGAACCTCGACCATTTTTCTGAAACATGTTGCAGCTCATGTTCCTACTTTCCCAGCTACACTACTATGTACTTCATTCTTACCTTCGCTTTTGGAAGTTACATTGCTTTCTTTTCCCTCATAAACTTGCTAACGATATTGGCGAAGTAATCCCGACTTCAGATTTCCCATTGAATAAATAACTAATTTAGTTTGTTCAAAAATTGTAGGTCAAGATCCATGAATAGGAGCAAGGCATCACACCAGCTCTGAGAAGAAAAGGATATGAAGAAAAAGATAGAACAGTGTTCTGCTTCGAAGCAGAAACATTTTGCGTGTAATAATGAACTGTAATTTACCACAATCTCTAAAACAGGCCTACCTATTACCAGTCCGTTGCTTGCTTTTGTATTAGGATACATTCACGTTGTTTAGTTATGGTTTGTACAAATGAAATTACCTTTTTAATCGAGCTTCAAAATTCTTATGTGCAGTGAAATTGTATCTAGCACTTTGTAAAGAACAAATGAAACACATTTCAAATAACTCTTTAGTCTAAATTGACACCTTGTGCCATTAGACATCATAATCATAAATGGTTGCTAAAGAGTTTGAATTGGTAAAGTAGTTACATCTGTTGTTTCAAGTCTGGACTGTTCCTCTATGGTAAAACATAATTTAATTTTCAAAACACTTTGTGTTTGAAATGGACATTGTGGTGGTTGGTGTAATGGGCCATATGTGTAACCATGCATGCAGAGAAATCCGAAATAATAGGACAAGAGAAATCTCACCAGTTAAGTATGCTTCTCTCGCCCAAATGAGGAACTGAGGAAGAAACGGGGATAAATAGGCACGATGGATGCAGGCGCGACTCCGAACGGGCCACACAAAGAATTGTTCCTGGACCTTTCAAATACCTATGCTTTCATATATAAACATGTTTTTTTTCAAACTCAGATTTCTCATGGTGATAACCATATTTTTAACTAAAAATGCTTCCTTCGTTGGTCTATGCATGTTATAGATTTTTTTAATTCAGATTTCTCAGTATGATAAACATATTTTCAATATAGCATGACTTTAACAGATGGTCTTTATATTACCCATATGGAATGTCCTTGCAAAATGAAACTATTTTCAACGACAACATGGCTTTAGTGAGTCTCTGCGCCATTTGGCGCAACAGGTCAACTAGTTTATATTAACAGAAAAGGAAAAATGACATCAACATGATGTGTTGATGACGTCAGCAGTCAATAGACTCGCTGACCAGGTCAAACCTGACCTGTGGGTCCAATGGGACCCACATGTCAGCCTATGTTAGTCTAACAGTGCATTAAACTAACAAATCTAGGTTAATTAGCTACTGGACCCCACCTGTCAGTGACTCATTGGTTAACTAATTATTTTTAGTTATAAAAACATTTCAATTAACTTAACTGTGCGGTGGGGCCCGCTTGTCAGTGACACTGGGCTGCCTAGTCAGCAGTTGACTGGGTTAAACCAGTCAACTGGGGCCCGTGGGGCCCCCTGGCAG
>NW_024115065.1:0-5691 GCF_003073215.2 Triticum urartu | reverse complement strand
GGCGCCGCACCCCTCCGCTCCGCTCGCCGGCGCCCTCGCCCCCTGCGCCGCCGATTTCTCCTTTGTCCTGCCCGTCGTTTCTTCTGCCTCCTACATCCCGCGGGGCGTCCAAGCCGGCGGGGAAGGGCCCCGCTGGCGCCCCCGCGACGTCCGCGACGGCCGCGTCCTCCTCGATTGGGTCTCCCTCCACCCACGCGCCATGCGCATATGCTGCTACATGGAAGACGGCTACGAAGTAAGCATCCTCATGGATTTCGGTGAGCTCGGCCCGCGTGACCGCCCCACCTGGACCGAACGGGAGCATTGCAACGCCGCCGAGTTCCACCTCGCCGTCTGTGACCCCCTGTCCAGCAGATACGTGCTGCTTCCAACCATACCCGAGGAGCTCGCCGTCCAGCCGCAAGATTACCTTCGGGAATTCGAGCCTGTGCTCGCTCCCAACACCAGCGAGGACGGCGAGGAGGAACACTTCAAGGTGATATGCATAGCAAAATACCACACAAAGCTCGTCCTCTTTGTCTTCCCGTCCACAACTATGCAGTGGTCTATGGTCGAGCCTCCCATTTCCCCTTCTTTGGAGCACATGCCCTGTTTTGACTGCGTGCGCGGATGTTTCTACTGGACAGAGCCTTATCGATGGAGTGACCATTTGATGGTGCTGGACACACGCACCATGAGGTTTTCCACTGTCGACCTTCTCACCGGTTACCATATGGAGCTCAGAGGTCTGCCTGACCAGAGCTTTGATCGCCGGCGCCCAAATGCTGTTGTTTTGGGCCGAGAAGGAACCCTTGATATGTTTTCTCTTGTCCGTCAACACGGATCCTTTGCCCTCTATCATACCTCTCTGCAGAATAATTCGCAGGAATGGAAGCTTGAGAAGGTCATACAGCTGCCTCGGCAGTATCATGACTATTCCATTTCCACAGTGGGTGCAGCTGAGGGATTCTTGTTCTTCCGGGGCACTCTAGAAGATATTCCTGTTGAGAATGTCAACGTGGATTGCTACTCAATGGAGGTCAAGACATATGGAATTACCAAAGTCTGTACAAAGACAGAGAAGTACTTCAACCGCACATGTACCCTCCCATACTTTAGCTTCCCACCGCTGTTATCGGAACCAACTATCTGATCAACTGGTAAGCCTAATTATTTCATTTATGTTGCCATTGGGTTTGGGTGCATGCTTAGCTTGTTCTGCCCGCATGGTTATACAGAGAATTAATTATTATTCTATTGGGCTTGACTACCTTGTCAATCTAGCTAGGAGAGGTTAGCCAATTCATGGTTTTATTCTGCACACATATTTAATAATTGTTTGTGATTGACTAGTTTAGCGAAAAAAAGATTACATACTATACTTTGGAAAGCTAGTATCTTTTGCTCTGTATCTTATGAGAGAAAATGGCTTTCACGCTTGCTTCTTTATATTTAGCGATCTTAAACGTCTTATATTAGTTTACAGTGGGAGTACATCTTTGGTCATACTTATCAATTTCACACCATTCATTCAACAGAACGATGGTGTTCAAAACAAGAACGTTGCACAACCTGTAAGCTGATATTTGAGTACTATTTATTTGCCATGTGGTGTTTTCAAAAGCATAGAGTTCACATGTTATGATCTGTTATTTTTATTTATTTATATTGCTTCCAAACTGCAATAAGATGGCTCTGGGTTTCTTGGGAAGCACGAATAAACAGCTTGTGCGCCTTTGTTCTTAAGCTGTGTTGTACTCTGCAATTTAGCAGATAGGAAAGATTCTCATTGCATCAACTGAGCAGTTGCTTCAAATTTCTACTCCCGTGGTTATATAGAAAATTGATTATTGTTCTATTGGGCTTGACTACCTTTTCAAACTAGCTAGGACAGGTCATGGTTTGATTCTGCATGCATGTTTAACAACTGTATGTGCTTGAGAAGGTTAATTGAAAAGAGAGATTAGTACACTAGTTTGGAAAGCTAATCTTTGTTGCTCCATATATTAGGAGATAATGGCTTTCACGCTTGCATCTTTGTGTAGTAAGTACATTGTTAGTCATACTTAGCACTTACTCTACTACATACTGTTCATTTAATTCAACGGCAATGTTCAAAATAAGTATGTTGCGTAACCAGTGAGTTGATGTTTGAAGGCCTTGAGTCCTGTATTTATGGGCACTCGTTATTTACCATGTTATGTTTTCAAGAATAGAGAGGGTTCGTTTGTTATGGTCTGCTAAGTTCTTGTGTATATTTCCAAGCTGCAATATACTACGGCAGCTTGCGGCCCTTTGTTCTTGAGCTATATTGTACTCTGCTACTTAGCACATGGCCCCTTCCTAAGAAAATGGGATGGGAAAGATTCCCGTCTCATCAACTGCAGTTGCTAAACATTTCTAACTAAATACATGTATGCAGATCTGAGCTCGCTGGCCTTGATCTTGCTTGGACCTGGACCATACACCTGGAGTTGGATGGCGGATGTTCAAGATGGTGCTGATGTAGTTTGATATGTCCGTGTTAAGTGTCATATGTATGTAAGCAGGATATGGTATCAGCAAGTTGGCTTTGCCTGACAATGACGTCTAAGACTCGTAATGTTGTTTGTGTTGGAAGATTGGCTAGGCTAGTGGTGCTGACTTTGGTTATATTCTCATGTGCCAGTACTAGATTTTCTCTAGATGAGTGGATGGGTTTGTTCATCTCTAGCACTGAGCATGGATGCTTTTGTTGGCAAATAGATGGTCCCATTACATAGAACCAGAGGCTGGTATCATGCAAACCTGATGCCTGAAAGCATCAACTTTCGGAGCATCTGAATTCCAGAAACCTTCTTTTCCAGAAATTTCAGAGCATCAGGTTTATCACACAAATGGACTCAAATTTGAGGTGAAGAGTCAGGTCCTATGTCGATATGCATAGAAACTCCATGTTCAAAAGGCTACAAACACAAGCACCAATGTAGATTTGAGTCACAAAGGGTAAACCAACTTCCACAACCTTTTCTACAAACAATCAATCACTGAAGCAAAGAGCACGTTCCCTGGAGCCTTTTGCAGTCAAGTTCAAAAAACACTATCTTGACCCTTGAATAAAACCCAATATGATATGCTACACAGCCTAACATCCAAGGCAGATTGACTCAGCCTATGTCATGGTAGTTTCGGTAGCAGGCTGCGAGTGGGATGCGCGAGCGCCTTGATCCGGTTAGCCTCCATGCATGCCTTCTGCTCCTCCGACAGCTCCACTTTGCTTGGTTTGCTTCCACCCTTCTCACCTCCATCTCCAGGCTTCTCCCCCTCTTTTGGAGCCAAGGGTTCCTGTCATGGGACACAGAGCATCACTGGTCTGGGAAACATTCATACTAACCTACGAAGTCCGAAAACTAATGTGCACAAAGGCTAGAGGGGGATTAGTCCCAAAACTAATGTCTACTAACAATTTCTGTTTCTCCTTCGGGAGCTTCTATTTTATTCCCATGGAACTTAGATGTGTGTCAACTTAGAGCTAAGAACAGCCACGTCAGGTTCATCAAGGTATGGTATGAACTTACATCAGCTTTGTTTTTGTAGGTTTCATTCAGAGAGTCCTCTCATGCAGTGGATCAACGTCGCTACTTTCCGCCAGTGGCGGTTCTATATCTTCTTGCATCAACTCCATGCCATTATTTTCCGTCGCCGGAGGTTCAGTCCCCAGGGTTGTGTGGCTCCATCTACAACAGATAATGTATGAGCAATGCTAAGGCGTCCAACTCCATGCCATTACTCTGATTGGTAAGGCGTCCAACAATATTTTTCCAGCTTGATAGACAGTAACTGTATACACCTGTTCTTTTTCTTTACATCTAATAGTATATATTTCAGAATTAAATAGTAGTTCACATATATTGGCTTTCATGACATTTGATCGCTAGCTACATGCTAGAAATTTCGATGTACATGTAAGAATGGTAAAACTAAATCTACTATATGTAAAGAATGTAAAAAAGAATAGAGAGAAATAAAAATCGGGGCATTCCGAGAATTTAACTCGGGACCTCTCGCACCCTAAGCGAGAATCATACCACTAGACCAAATGCCCTATATCTGATATGTTTTCCAAACGATCGAACTTATTCCACGAGACCAAATGCTGGCGGCGCCTGCCTGCCTGCCTTGGTTCCTGGGAGATTGCATTGCAGCTAGCTAGCAAATAAATCAAGGTCTAGGAGAGAAGACGATTCCACCAGCATTGGACAGGAGTACTAAGAGCCTCGTCCCCTTGAAGAGAAGAGTATCATCTCTGAATGCAATGCTACTTCACAGAGATTGATTTTCATGACATCTGAGTCGCTAGCTACATGAACCCAAAAAATAAAAAATGAGCTGGACTTGAACAAAATTCTACTATACATGTACATCTTTGTGCGCCCATCCATCGCCTTTATGGCCGTCAGATGTTTCTTTAATTAGATGGTTCGGAAGTATCCTTTTTCCACAGTCTAGCTTTGCAACTGGACCATTGTTGCAATTTTTGCCGCCGCAATAACTAGCTTGTTGCAAGATCTGGATCCCCACGGCCTCCAAACACGTCGACACCGGCATGGATGAGCATGCTCTTCTCGTTTCTCTTGTCCGTCGACGGGCCCGACCCGCACTCATGCTTCATCTCCTCGGTCGTTGGTCGCCTCTCCCCGGCCGCCCGGTGACCTCGTCTGAGCCGCCTCCCATTGGATATACGCCGCATTGCCTTGGCAGCCTCCGCCCCGACGTCGCTGTGTGACAATTCTGATGGACGGCGTGGAGTGGGGTCCGCAATTGATTTTTGTCTTCTTGAGCTTATGGGGTTGTAAGTCTTTCTTCTATACCATATTGGCACTAGAACCTCTCTCAATACCTCAAGCACGTGTGTCTTTTGATCTCACCTTTTCTTCCACATCAAGAGTACCAATGAGATCCGGAATGGAAACTCCTGTCTTTTATGTTTCAGAGAGGTAGCAAAGTTCCTCCACAAGGGAGGAAGCTTGGTGATAATGCCTCCGTAAACAAACTTTTCATGTAACATATAATTGAAGTACTCAAGTTCTCTAGCAAATGACCGTATCTCATGAGCTTGCTCAACAACGAAACGCTCATCAATCATTCTGTAGTCATAGAATTGTTCCATGATATACAGCTCAGTGTCGCCATCTGAGACCCCAAACTTGGCCTCGAGTGCGTCTCAAAAATCTTTGCCATTATCAAATGATGCATAAGCATCAACTATGTTCTCACCAAGAGCACTCAAGTGAGTAGCCTTAAATCGGTTATCAGTTTTGTGAAAAGCTTGTTCTTGTTGAGGATCAAGATCTCTTTTAGGTTTGCCAAGTGTGGTGTCATAACAGCTCATGGTTTGAAATTGTAAAACTGCTCTCACACGCCACCTCTTATAGTGCACACTGAGGGAGTCCTGGATTAGGGGGTCTCCGGACAGCCGGACTATTGGACTATGAAGATACAAGATTGAAGACTTCGTCTCGTGTCCGGATAGGACTCTACTTGGCGTGGAAGGCAAGCTAGGCAATACGGATATGTATATCTCCTCCTTTGTAACCGACCTTGTGTAACCCTAGCCCCTTCCGGTGTCTATATAAACCGGAGGGTTTTAGTCCGTAGGACAACATACAATCATACCATAGGCTAGCTTCTAGGGTTTAGCCTCTCCGATCTCGTGGTAGATCAACTCTTGTA
>NW_024115064.1:0-11718 GCF_003073215.2 Triticum urartu | reverse complement strand
CAAACCTCTGCAGAGTGTAATAAATTAATCATGGTTAGCCGTGTCCCCGGTTATGGACATCTTAAGTATCTAGTACCTGAATTATCATGTGAATCTCAACATGTTACTCTAAAGTTAATTTTGTTGGGTTTGTTAAATGATGATGCTTAATTGAGATTGAGAATGTTGTCAACCATTCTCAATGTTTAACAACCACCATGATAGTAATTAAATCTATTCCTTTGAAGTAGGGAAAAATTGGCTTTACGCAAAAACTGTAACCATAGAGCTTTCCACCAGCCAAATATGCATATAGTATAGCTGTTTCATTCCATTACTCTCTATGTGTTACCTTGCCAGCATATTCCATGTGCTGACCCGTTCTCGGGCTGCAACGTTAATGTTGCAGACTTTTCAAACGACGATTAAGGAGTTTTTAGGTCGTGGTTCTATACTCAGTGATGCCGTTGGAGATGATGGACTCCCTTATCTTCCAAGTCTTCCGCTGTTATCGTTATTAGATGACCTTCAGCCATATTTATTGTGATAAGTTCTCTTTTGAGACACTCGATGTAATAAGTGACTGATTGCTCCTCTGCTATAAATCCTCCGAGTACTGTGTGGCGTCAGCATTACTGATCCAGGGATGACACCGGAGCACAGAGATCAGACTGTTTGAGGTCTGGTCGCTACAAGACGGCTACTTGAGGATGTTGAAGCCCCCTGTGTGATTGGTGCAGATTGCAGGTTTGATGTTTTCTAGGGAAAGCTAGCTACTACCAGCAGTTACTACGGTTCCTCCCTTTCTGAGGGTTGTTTGGGAACCCGCTGCACTTATTTGGGTTACGATCATCCCCAACAAACAGAGAACTTTTCTTTGGCTTGCATGCAGAGGCCGGCTCAATGTGTGTTTATCCATGATCAAGAAGCAATGGAGGAGCATTGGGCACCACTTTTGTGATTTGTGCCCGGGAGCTCAATGTGTGGATGACTAATACTGAGATGTGCTCCGGCCCACTATATTTGGACAAAATTTGGTGGCGTACACCACGCGACGAACTCCCGCTTGCTGCTGGTGTTTAGCAACACCCTACAAGCCATTGATCGCCATTGGTACATGCTCTTGGCGCGCGTGTACTGCCTCATCTGTAAGAGCAAGTGACCTATTCTACACACCCAGCTTCCTGAACAAGAACGTTCCCTTGCATCACCCCTTTAATTTTGTTTTTCCATAGATTAATTTGTTTTTTATTCAGGGCAAGAATGATTCCATCTGAATCCGAAATTGAACTTTGTAAGTTTTCTCAATCTATTTTATTCCTTCTCAGATTAGCAACGAGTAACCTTTTTAATTTCAATTTTAATTTCCTCACTTTGTTTGCTATTTTGTTAGGCCAACGGCTATTCCGCAGAAAAGGAAAACCGAGTAAACTTTCATTATTTAATGGGTCTTAGTTTTGCTCTGTTACAATTCTGTTTTACTTTTATGGTTATAACTAAACTAGAGGACTTGATTTGCACTTCAGTTAATGCAGATGGGATGACAAGGTTGACTGCATGAATTTTTCTCATTACAGTGCAGCGGTCCTTTGTTGAAGGATCCATCTCGATAAATTCTACTCCCTCCGTTCCTAAATAATTGTCTTTCTAGACATTTCAAATGGCTACCACATACGGATGTATGTAGACATATTTTAGAGTGTAGATTCACTCATTTTGCTCCGTATGTAGTCACTTGTTGAAATATCTAGAAAAATAAATATTTAGGAACGGAGGGAGTAAGTTATACAATTTTGGGTGTTCCTAGATACCCATGCAGGGGAGATAAAACTGCAGTTAAAGCTAGGTATATTTCAAATCCTAGCTCGCGTGGTCTAGTTATCAGGAAATTTATTCCAAACACACATTTTGGTTTAGCTTTCTAGATAAGTTTCCTTATTATTTTTTGTTTGTGAATTAATATAGGTTGCAAGTATGCATATATGATTGTACTCTCTTTTTTAGGTTTATGTTATTGAGATATAGATCTACATTTGATCTGTTCCACATGTATGTTTTTACTCAATGCACACATGTAGATCAGTCCATATGCTTGGAATCAGAGGTGCAGCAGGTTGGACATCCTTTTAGGAGCAGTCGAGCAGAGGATCTTCATACCAACTTGGATGTATGTGGTTTTATGACACATAGACCTATTTCATGATTTTAATATTGTAATCTTACTGTGTGTTTGGGGCTAAATATGTAGAATATTATGTTTGAAAAATAATAACACATGCATATTGCTGACTAATAATAGTATGCCTTGCAGCATAGTACATGGTCCTGCTTTTGAGTGGACAACTGATCATGCCTATCTAGATCAAGGACTCATTGCAAGAAGAAATCAGGTGAAACAGAAGAGTACTGTGAGTTTCCTAGATCACTGACATATTATGCATACGAGCCATATGTGCTATAACTAGGTACTAATGGCAAGAAGGCCTGCTCGACTGGAAGATTCTCTCTCTTTCTATATAAACTGAAAAGAAACCCAGAGATTTAGAGAAAGAAAAAGTGAGGGCCATGAGGAGAGTTTGGACATGGTGTTATTTTCCCTGGTCTCACAAAAAATGAGATTGATCCACGAAAATAGAAATAGTAATGTGTGAAAGTTTTGATCCAACTCATTTGTATTTAATTCAAATGGGTTTTAAATAGGAGTGGTATTTGGAAGGTCCAGAAAATGTTAAGATTTGGTGAGGCTTCGATACATGCAGAAAAAATTATTGGCAAGGTTTTGAGAAAAATATGTAGGTTTTGATGGAATTGGCTTGAGGAGTTTTTGGAAGATGAAAGTTTGGACAAGTTTGAATCAAATTCAAACAAGTTTTTTTCCTCCTGTTGTAACGTGCGGGCATGTTTACTATATCAATAACTGAAAATATAAATTATATAACTGAACATACTGTAATGAACTTCCGAAAAGAGCTTGCATCGAGCTCCAAACTTCAAGTGAGTCTGCGTGAGCTCCTACTGTATCTCGGGGTAACAGCTGACCGCACCCGCACGCGATGTTGTCCCGCGGGGAACAACGACATGGAGAAGCTCTCACTCATAGGCTCAGGCTTAGGTGCCTCGGACGCAAGTGGTGCTACCCGTAATAGCTCTTGCCTCATCGCCGGTGGCAGCGACGGCCTCGGACGGCAAACCACGTCTCACCCTATGTGACTCGTCTACGCGGCGGCAGCGGCGCACAAGGAAGTACTAGAGAATAGGAAAAGATAAGGAAGTGCCCTTCCTGGGGGTAGGAAGATGAGTTCATGGGTCCTTCTCCATGGTGCAAAGCCCAAATAGTTAAAAGAAAATTCTTCCCAACCAAACAACCAACTATCTATAAATATTTCCCCCAAAATCACTTTTTACCAAAAAAATCATTTCAAAATGTACAATAGAAAAACATTCTTTAAAAAAACATCTGTTAAAAAGTTAATTTATAGAGAAATGTTCCAATTTTCATAAAAATTGGAACTATTCTTCAAAAGGTGTTACATTTTCAATGAAAACATTAACTTTTATTAAAAATAAGGAAATTTCCATGTTCAACATTATTATCAACCTTTATTAAATTTGGATATAAAAAATGGTGCAAAATGACATATGAAGCAGGTTGTGGCCCTTTTTTATCGCCCGGTGCAACGCACGGGCATTTGTACTAGTTATTCTAATTTGGCATCTGATTTGTTTATTTTTCATTCCCAACTTTTTTTTGAGGGGTTAACCAAGTTTTTATTGCTCATAGACCACATTAAGTGGGATACAAAAAAGATCATGGGGTTCCAAAAGCCACAAGTGCCTACCCTGATCCAAAGAATGTGCAAACTTGGCTAACCTATCAACATCGCTATTAGAGGCTCTGCCTTCGAAAGTAATATTACAATTGAAGACTAATAAAAGATTCCTGATCTTCGATATGATTGCTCCGTATCTTCCATTGCTTGCTGTCTTGATATCATTAACTACTTGCTTGGAGTCCGATGCTATGACAAAATCATTCAGTAGTAAATCTTGCGCAAGTGCTAGACCTTCTCTGCATGCAATAGCTTCTAGTGTTGCAGCATCAGTTATCCCATGTATCACCAACACGTCTATATAGTCTGTTATAAGTGAACTAAATCAGTGTGCTAAAAGTAAACGAAAAAACCACATGACAAATGTGGTAAGCAATCCAAACTATTTTAAAAAAGTAAATGAACTGATTTAGAACACAGCCTTACGTAATTCTATTTCTATCCAATCAACCGTTCGTTGCTTTAGATAGATGCATTCTGGACTGTCCGATTACTGAACCTTGAGGTGTCGCTGTTGTTCTGTCTCTTCTTCAGTTATCTTCAGAGGGTACTAGGCCTGACATTAGGGGCAAAAGGTAGAGCATCAAGTGGAGAACCCGATTTGCGCACTCGAGAAATCCGGCCATGCAGACTTGGAACAAACTACTCTTTCAACGGGTTTGGTAAGAGCGTGCCATCTCCTGCACATAAAGCAAACTAGCCAATGTTGATGGCTATCCAAATCCAACACTGTTTTACAAGTTCAACTCGTGTGTTTGCACCTTCTCTAAGTTTTCGCACAAACAGACCCACCTACCGACCCTACAGTTTTCACACGCATACGTGTCGATGTACCGACGGCTTCCCTACTCAAGGCAGATCATAGCGTACAAAATGGTTAAAGAGTAGAGACAGACACCATGCAGATTGCAAGCTATTCCGCCGCGAGGACGCCAACGCATCTTCAACTTTAGCCTTCCATTTCATTTAGTATTACAGGGACAACTCCATGCTAGGATAGCCAATCCATGCCCTCGAGAAAAGAATATTTCTATCGCAACGCACTGTTGAGATGACACTACATAACTACAGTTGATTGTCCTCCCTCACCAGAACACACGTACTACCAGTATTCTTCAACCTCAAGCCGACCCGGTCGAGACAAGAAACGGACTATATATTCATGCGCTAGCGCTACTGCTCACTCACAAACACCACCAATTGTGTAGTACGTGCGTGTTTTGCCACGCAAACGCAGTACGCACACTTTTGTCGTCTACTTGGCAGATCTTTGCCCTCCTTTCATGAGCTCGAGTATGCAGGAAGGGATGACAAGCAGTTTAGCTCAAGGATCCTCTCGAGGGAGCGTCGCGGCCGCCGGGGCGTCCTTCAGGGTGTACTACAGCCTCGGCGCCGGCACCGTGCCGTTCGTCTGGGAGACCAAGCCCGGCACGCCCAAGCGCCCCATCGACCATGTCGCTGGCACCGACGACGCGCTACCGCCGATCACACCACCGCCGTTGTACCAGTCCAAGACCATGAGGAGGTGCACGAGCACAAGGAGGTCATCTTCTTGCTGGCCTCCCCGGATGACGAGCTGGCTAAACATCAGGACCCGACGTCGTCGTCCAATCGCGACACCCGGCTTCCACCAGACCGCGGCGTCGATGATCAACGGCTACGGTAGCGGCGTGCCATCCTTGGGTGCTTCTGAGCCCGGCATGGACAATTAGATGTACGTACGCCTAGTTAAAAGGTCGATTGACTGGCTGCTGCACCGGCCCCTTTCCGGTGTTGTTTGAGTATATAGTTTTTTTCAGGGTTTTGTTTTAGTATAGTTTGAGTGGTACATATGTATTGTGGTGTTTGTGCTGGGCCTTTAATTTTCATTTCTGTGGTTTAATTCTACTCGCTCTGTCCCATAATATAAGAGCGTTTTTACAATAATGTCAAAAACGTTTTTATATTATGGGACGGAGGGAGTATGTTATTTTCTGATATACAGATTTTATTGAAGTACTTGGCTGTTTTGACTTTGGGGGATCAATACTTGGCATACATATATCCTTATGGGAAAATTTTGTTTTTGCCACTCTAGATTTTGCCAATTTTCCTTCTGCCACTGGCTACTCTAGATTTTGACATTTCATTTTTGCCACTCTTAGTTTTTGATAATTATCACAATTGCCATTCCGGTGGAAAAAGCAAAATTTTCAGAGTGGCAATTGTGATACATTTCAAAAACTAAGAGTGGCAAAAATGAAATAAAATTATTTAGCTTTTGCCACAGAATGGTAATTGTGATAATTGTCAAAAGCTATGTGTGGCAAAAGTGAAATGTCAAAATCTAGAATGGCATAAGGAAAATTGGCAAAATCTAGAGTGGCAAAAACAAAATTTTCCCTATCCCTATCGCCTTTTTCCTGCATGATTGTGTCCAGTCATCATGCTCCGGGGAAGAAGTGGGTATAGCATAACAAGATACACTTTGTAAAATATAAATTTGAAAACTGGAAGGAGTATGACAGGACAAAAGTCAGGAGGAGGATGGTAGAAAGCTACTGAAGCACCTACCTCTGATGTAGTTTTCCCATTGCACTACCGAAGCCAAGATGCTTTTGGAGTTTAAGAAGCGTGAACGAAACTGCTATTTGGTTCAGATTTTGGTTTCTAAGCCATAAAAGAAACGTCTGAATTTGTCCTAATTTCAAGCCATAATCACAGTAGCATGCAGCTGAACGAAAAAAGCTGTTATTCTTGATATTGCAACTTGCAGAATTACCCAAATTATTACTGCAGATCAGATGTAGTATGAAATTCAGAAGCATATAATGGACACTACATGTTGGATAGCATCTTGGTATTACAGATCGAGTATACACACATTAGCTATATGAACATGTATTACGTTCAACGCAATACCCAATTATATCCATACAACACCACACGCAAAAGATTGATAATCAAGGCAGACCACATTATTTGGGTAATCCTGAGAGATCCAACGAATAGAAACAGATTTTTTTTAAAGCAACAAATTTTATTCCTCGGATAATAGACATATTACAATAGAGTGAGAAATAAAATCAAGGATCATAGAAACCCAAAACATAGAAGACTTTTCACTAAGTGAGTTCTTTATTAGGCTGTGAGCCACTTCATTTGCTTCACGGCGACACTGTGTGTATGAGACACTCCAAAAGTCCAGCCCTAAAAGTTTGCACTCAAGTACCATTGCAACATCTGAGTAATATTGAAAAATCTGGGTCAGTTTTTGTCTTTCATAGTCTGTTTTAAAATTTTCCTTGTGTATAATCGCTTTAGTATTTGTCTGTTAAGTGACCGCTCTCATAGTTGAAACAGCAAAGTTCAGTTCCTGTCGCTGGATAGCTGAAAACATGCAACCTCGTTTCTTTGCCTTTATTTCATCTTTACACATTTGATCTGCAATAGAGAGCAGACATGAATGCATGGCTAAGTCACTCGGTAACTTTTCTCAGGAAGGCGCCACACTTTGTGCCAGTAAATCGACACCCTGGACCAGAGCGGGAACATGAAGCTGTAATCCGCAGCCTCATCAGGCAGTCCACCTACTGTCAAAGGCAGCCACACGTACCTCGAATCCCTCAGATCGGACGGCTTCCACCGGTCGGCCATGAAGATGAACAGCCCCGGCAACCCCGCAACCGGCAACACGAACGTACCCTGGGAGAAGAACGTTGTCGATCTGTATATCTCGTTCCCTCCCACGAATGGATTCCCCAGCGTCTCCCAAGGCCCCATGATCGATGTCGCCGCGTGAGCCTTTGCAGTGTTCGGTGCCCAGCCCGTGCAACCCGAGGTTATCATGTAGTAGGTGCCGCCGGACTTGAAGAGCGCCGGAGCTTCCCGATACCGTGCGACGAGGATTCTCCGCATGTCGTCGGTCACGTCGAGGTACTCATCGGTTAACCGCGCAATGTGGAGCTCGCTGTTGCCCTTGGATGAATATATCAGGTAGGCCTTCCCGTCATCATCCTTGAAAATGGTCATGTCTCTGCTTTCACAGTTGTGCGGGCGCTTGCTGTAGAGGTAAGTGAATGGTCCTGTGGGAGAATCGCTGCTCGCCACGCCGATTGAGGATTTGGTATAGTTAGCATCGTCCGTGTGCATCCACATCACGTATTTGCCGGTCCGGTTGTTATAGATCACCTTAGGCCTCTCAAGGACATTGGATTTGTGGAGGTCATGAAACAAATTCTTTTCCTCTCCTTGGAGCACAACTCCTTGATTTGTCCAAGACCACAGGTCCTTTGAAGAATAGCAACTTACTCCAACAATGTCAACCTGAAAAGTAGCATGTCTTGGTTAGAATGACAAACAGGGAAATTCTACAGAACATAAGTGTTTTTTTTCTTCGAAACAGAGGCATAAGATTTGCCTCATCCATTAAATAAGAAGAGAGTTTAGAGTGTTACAGGTGACCCACATACACGGCATGACAATTACTCACACGAAATAATTAGCCCTAACTTTTTAGCACCCGCGGTAACCCAAAGCTTGGCCTCCTCTAGGATGATGTTAAGGAGAATGGGCGGCGGCGCACACTTGTGTCGGAACACCCGAGCATTTCGTTCGTTCCAAATAGTCCAAGACACAAGCATAGTGAGGGAGGCCATGGCTTGTCTATTGGGGTTTTGATTGTCAATTCTCTTATCCCACCATTCATTGACGGAGTCCGCAAGGTGCCAATTGGAGGTGTCCATGTGAGCAAGACCAAGCTTCTGAATGATTTATCTCCAGAGCCTAAGCGTGTACCGACACTTGAAGAAGAGATGTGCACCTGTTTCTTGTTCTCTTTTACATAGCTGGCAAAGGCCACAGTTTGCCCAACCACGCTTTTCCAACCGGTCGGCGGTCCAAATCCTATTTTGTAATGCCAACCAAGCAAAAAACTTCACTTTTGGAGGTGCCCATACTTTCCAAACCATGAGATCCATGGGGGATAGAACCAAGCCAAGAAATTGAGCTTTGTACGCTGTTGACGCTGTGTAGATCCCATCATTGGAGTGCTTCCAAACAATATCATCTTCGATCTGCTCGTTAAGGTGGAAATCATGCACAAGCATCCATAAGGTGAAAAATTCCCGGATGTGGTCGATGGAGATTATGGTGTCAGGCTTGATCTTGAGGATCCATGCATTCCCATTAAGGGCCTCCCGCACCTTTCATTTTTTTCTCCTCGAAGCGTCAAAGATAAGCGGTGCAATATCCTTTGGCTTGCGTCCTAGGAGCCAAGGGGAATCCCAAAAAGGCGTTTTGGCACCATCCCCAATGATGGTAGTAGTAGAGGCATAGAAGAACTCACGGTCGTCGTCGGTGCAAGGGTTGCCAAAACCCACCCATGACTTGTGAGGTTCCTTCGTGTTGTATATATATAAGAAGAAAATTGCAAATTACTTGGTAGGTTCAACTATTGAATATCAATAATTTCAGTATATGAGTAGCAAGCTAGACATGTACATAGTAGTGCATTTTTTCAACTGGGAAACAAAAAAAAAACTTTGTTGGTTCCCATGATCTATTAAGTGTCAGTGCTCTGTACTTCAGGACTCAGGACAGTCAAGTACTCCCTCCTTAAACTAATATAAGAGCGTTTACACTACTTTAGTAATCTAAACGCTCTTATATTAGTTTACAGAGGGAGTAGAACTCTTTCAGAATTCTACTAAACTGAAATTTGCCTCACACCACATCAGAATCAGGCCTCTCTGTTTTAGAAATATAGTACCATATCACTCATGAAATTGACTAGCTGATAATATTAGATGTTGTATCACTGGGAATAGGAGTGGCATTGGCATATGGCTGACTTTTCATTTTCTTTAGCTACCATGAGAACCTAAATCTGATGACATTGAACTGATATAGCTGGACAGAGTAGATACTAAATTCAGACAAAGTAAATAGTAAACAAAAAAGATCACTCTTCTACAGAAAAGAATGACATCAGACTAAAAGTGTTCAAACAGTAATCATATTGTCCTAATTTCATAAAAATGCAGTGGAGCCAAGCTCGACTGTTTTGGGTTAAAGAAAACAATAATTACATGATAAATATGTTGAAGGTATTAGTATTAGCTATTTTCATCTGCACATTTTATATATTAAACTCCAATTACTATATATTTTTATTGACCTGCCTTCACACAGCTAGCTTCCTTACCTTCCCAACTGAACATTATTTCCAACATGCCCCCTAGCAACTGGCAGGTCCTCATTGACAATATCTAAAAGGCCAGGAAAGTTAAACGCATGCATTCCACACTAGTCCACACTGTCCAGTCCACAGGTAATGAAATCCCTTACAAGGATATTTAGATAAAATAGAGCCTATTGTTATTTAATACTTCCCGCGTCCCAAAATAAGTGTCTCAACTTTATACTAACTTTGTAAGACACTTATTTTGGGACGGAGGGAGTATATAGGTTACAGTTGTGTAATGCTCTCTGTCGAGCCTGGCAACATGATTCTTTAATCTTGCAGCAAGGCGTGGATAACTACAGTGACCGAAACGACCTTTGATTGGTTGTTAGTTATTATTTGTTTACAATTTCACTTGTTAGGCTCGTGTGCAAGGCTTGTTCAAGCAGCTCGATCAATTCTGTTCGTATATAATTATATGGCTAAAAATGAAGGGTGTGGCTAATAAATTTTTATGTTCTACTTAATTCTAAATTTAGCTATTTCATTCTGAAAAGGGATAATGCTCTGTGTGTAATTACAGTGCCAAATATTGAAATTCTCCAACACATGAATGATGCCAAAATTGAAAGCATGAGGACGATTTGACTTACCCGATCAGGTCCCTTGTCATGAGCTTTGTAGGTCTTGCCATCCTTATTCTCTCCATACCAGAAATAAGTCTCAGACTTCTCATCATACAGCACGCCTCCACCATGAGCTTGGATCGGCTTTCCATCAGTGTCAAGCCAAACCCTCCCTGGTTAGTATAAGTACCTCCTGTCATTCCCACCATTCACTGGATCCATGGTCACCTCCCCTTCCGGGAAGAAGGCATGATGCACCGCAGAAGACTCGACCAAGAACTCGTCCACCACGGGCAGTGTTCTGTGCTCCTCCTTGCGCCGCGCAACCCGTGGATTCCTCCAGCTCCGGGCCAGCTTCACCGGGAAAGCTTCCTCCTCCACCTCATCTATCCCTCTCACAATCTGTTCCACCTTACGGCTGATGAAGAGGTGGAGAATAAGAAGCATGACCAATGCCGCTAGACACCACACTATCAGAGTGAAGGAACCGTGCCTCGCCGGATACCAGCGGATGGCTAATGATCTTGGCTGCTTGCTCCCGGCGCCCATGGCCATGCTCCCACTTATCTGCTCCAATTAATACGAGCTGCAGTTCTTAAAAGGAAAAGGGTTCAGTTCAAACAATGCGCAAAATATAGACGGTAAAAGGTAGCAGTGGTACTTTGTGCAATGAACAGCCTCGTCGCCATTTCAAATCAGGGAACCACACATTTACGACATCGAAATGGGAAATTCTCTAGAAGAGAACAAAGATTTGTTAGGACAAGTTCAGCATTTCACTGGTCGAAAATTCCATTCTCAAATTAGCGTGGCATGCTTATGGATGATTTAAAAGCTGTTAGAGCATCTCCAACAGGCGCCGGTCGCGTCGCGCGCAAAAAACACATATGCCGCACGCGCATCGGCTGGTTTGACGCGGCGCGCAGCGCTGGCTCCAGCGGCCGCGCTAAAATGCAGCGCGCGCGCGTCGCTCCAGCAGCGCGCCAAAATGCAGCGCGCGTGACTCGCTAGTGCATTGCATATGGCATTTTTCAACACAAAATAATGAACATTTTCAACACAATAGAAATTTCACACAAACAAGTTGATGAAGTTCATGCCCACAAGTTTAAAATCATGC